>NW_026561653.1:5000-50093 GCF_028858705.1 Grus americana
CCCCCCCCCCCCCCCCCCCCCCCCCCCCCCCCCCCCCCCCCCCCCCCCCCCCCCCCCCCCCCCCCCCCCCCCCCCCCCCCCCCCCCCCCCCCCCCCCCCCCCCCCCCCCCCCCCCCCCCCCCCCCCCCCCCCCCCCCCCCCCCCCCCCCCCCCCCCCCCCCCCCCCCCCCCCCCCCCCCCCCCCCCCCCCCCCCCCCCCCCCCCCCCCCCCCCCCCCCCCCCCCCCCCCCCCCCCCCCCCCCCCCCCCCCCCCCCCCCCCCCCCCCCCCCCCCCCCCCCCCCCCCCCCCCCCCCCCCCCCCCCCCCCCCCCCCCCCCCCCCCCCCCCCCCCCCCCCCCCCCCCCCCCCCCCCCCCCCCCCCCCCCCCCCCCCCCCCCCCCCCCCCCCCCCCCCCCCCCCCCCCCCCCCCCCCCCCCCCCCCCCCCCCCCCCCCCCCCCCCCCCCCCCCCCCCCCCCCCCCCCCCCCCCCCCCCCCCCCCCCCCCCCCCCCCCCCCCCCCCCCCCCCCCCCCCCCCCCCCCCCCCCCCCCCCCCCCCCCCCCCCCCCCCCCCCCCCCCCCCCCCCCCCCCCCCCCCCCCCCCCCCCCCCCCCCCCCCCCCCCCCCCCCCCCCCCCCCCCCCCCCCCCCCCCCCCCCCCCCCCCCCCCCCCCCCCCCCCCCCCCCCCCCCCCCCCCCCCCCCCCCCCCCCCCCCCCCCCCCCCCCCCCCCCCCCCCCCCCCCCCCCCCCCCCCCCCCCCCCCCCCCCCCCCCCCCCCCCCCCCCCCCCCCCCCCCCCCCCCCCCCCCCCCCCCCCCCCCCCCCCCCCCCCCCCCCCCCCCCCCCCCCCCCCCCCCCCCCCCCCCCCCCCCCCCCCCCCCCCCCCCCCCCCCCCCCCCCCCCCCCCCCCCCCCCCCCCCCCCCCCCCCCCCCCCCCCCCCCCCCCCCCCCCCCCCCCCCCCCCCCCCCCCCCCCCCCCCCCCCCCCCCCCCCCCCCCCCCCCCCCCCCCCCCCCCCCCCCCCCCCCCCCCCCCCCCCCCCCCCCCCCCCCCCCCCCCCCCCCCCCCCCCCCCCCCCCCCCCCCCCCCCCCCCCCCCCCCCCCCCCCCCCCCCCCCCCCCCCCCCCCCCCCCCCCCCCCCCCCCCCCCCCCCCCCCCCCCCCCCCCCCCCCCCCCCCCCCCCCCCCCCCCCCCCCCCCCCCCCCCCCCCCCCCCCCCCCCCCCCCCCCCCCCCCCCCCCCCCCCCCCCCCCCCCCCCCCCCCCCCCCCCCCCCCCCCCCCCCCCCCCCCCCCCCCCCCCCCCCCCCCCCCCCCCCCCCCCCCCCCCCCCCCCCCCCCCCCCCCCCCCCCCCCCCCCCCCCCCCCCCCCCCCCCCCCCCCCCCCCCCCCCCCCCCCCCCCCCCCCCCCCCCCCCCCCCCCCCCCCCCCCCCCCCCCCCCCCCCCCCCCCCCCCCCCCCCCCCCCCCCCCCCCCCCCCCCCCACCCCCCCCCCCCCCCCCCCCCCCCCCCCCCCCCCCCCCCCCCCCCCCCCCCCCCCCCCCCCCCCCCCCCCCCCCCCCCCCCCCCCCCCCCCCCCCCCCCCCCCCCCCCCCCCCCCCCCCCCCCCCCCCCCCCCCCCCCCCCCCCCCCCCCCCCCCCCCCCCCCCCCCCCCCCCCCCCCCCCCCCCCCCCCCCCCCCCCCCCCCCCCCCCCCCACCCCCCCCCCCCCCCCCCCCCCCCCCCCCCCCCCCCCCACCCCCCCCCCCCCCCCCCCCCCCCCCCCCCCCCCCCCCCCCCCCCCCCCCCCACCCCCCCCCCCCCCCCCCCCCCCCCCCCCCCCCCCCCACCCCCCCCCCCCCCCCCCCCCCCCCCCCCCCCCCCCCCCCCCCCCCCACCCCCCCCCCCCCCCCCCCCCCCCCCCCCCCCCCCACCCCCCCCCCCCCCCCCCCCCCCCCCCCCCCCCCCCCCCCCCACCCCCCCCCCCCCCCCCCCCCCCCCCCCCCCCCCCCCCCCACCCCCCCCCCCCCCCCCCCCCCCCCCCCCCCCCCCCCCCCCCCCCACCCCCCCCCCCCCCCCCCCCCCCCCCCCCCCCCCCCCCCCCCCCCCCCCCCCCCCCCCCCCCCCCCCCCCCCCCCCCCCCCCCCCCCCCCCCCCCCCCCCCCCCCCCCCCCCCCCCCCCCCCCCCCCCCCCCCCCCCCCCCCCCCCCCCCCCCCCCCCCCCCCCCCCCCCCCCCCCCCCCCCCCCCCCCCCCCCCCCCCCCCCCCCCACCCCCCCCCCCCCCCCCCCCCCCCCCACCCCCCCCCCCCCCCCCCCCCCCCCCCCCCCCCCCCCCCCCCCCCCCCCCCCCCCCCCCCCCCCCCCCCCCCCCCCCCCCACCCCCCCCCCCCCCCCCCCCCCCCCCCCCCCCCCCCCCCCCCCCACCCCCCCCCCCCCCCCCCCCCCCCCCCCCCCCCCCCCCCCCCCCCCCCCCCCCCCCCCCCCCCCCCCCCCCCCCACCCCCCCCCCCCCCCCCCCCCCCCCCCCCACCCCCCCCCCCCCCCCCCCCCCCCCCCCCCCCCCCCCCCCCCCCCCCCCCCCTCCCCCCCCCCCCCCCCCCCACCCCCCCCCCCCCCCCCCCCCCCCCCCCCCCCCCCCCCCCCCCCCCCCCCCCCCCCCCCCCCCCCCCCCCCCCCCCCCCCCCCCCCCCCCCCCCCCCCCCCCCCCCCCCCCCCCCCCCCCCCACCCCCCCCCCCCCCCCCCCCCCCCCCCACCCCCCCCCCCCCCCCCCCCCCCCCCCCCCCCCCCCCCCCCCCCCCCCCCCCCCCCCCCCCCCACCCCCCCCCCCCCCCCCCCCCCCCCCCCCCCCCCCCCCCCCCCCCCACCCCCCCCCCCCCCCCCCACCCCCCCCCCCCCCCCCCCCCCCCCCCCCCCCCCCCCCCCCCCCCCCCCCCCCCCCCCCCCCCCCCCCCCCCCCCCCCCCCCCCCCCCCCCCCCCCCCCCCCCCCCCCCCCCCCCCCCCCCCCCCCCCCCCCCCCCCCCCCCCCCCCCCCCCCCCCCCCCCCCCCCCCCCCCCCCCCCCCCCCCCCCCCCCCCCCCCCCCCCCCCCCCCCCCCCCCCCCCCCCCCCCCCCCCCCCCCCCCCCCCCCCCCCCCCCCCCCCCCCCCCCCCCCCCCCCCCCCCCCCCCCCCCCCCCCCCCCCCCCCCCCCCCCCCCCCCCCCCCCCCCCCCCCCCCCCCCCCCCCCCCCCCCCCCCCCCCCCCCCCCCCCCCCCCCCCCCCCCCCCCCCCCCCCCCCCCCCCCCCCCCCCCCCCCCCCCCCCCCCCCCCCCCCCCCCCCCCCCCCCCCCCCCCCCCCCCCCCCCCCCCCCCCCCCCCCCCCCCCCCCCCCCCCCCCCCCCCCCCCCCCCCCCCCCCCCCCCCCCCCCCCCCCCCCCCCCCCCCCCCCCCCCCCCCCCCCCCCCCCCCCCCCCCCCCCCCCCCCCCCCCCCCCCCCCCCCCCCCCCCCCCCCCCCCCCCCCCCCCCCCCCCCCCCCCCCCCCCCCCCCCCCCCCCCCCCCCCCCCCCCCCCCCCCCCCCCCCCCCCCCCCCCCCCCCCCCCCCCCCCCCCCCCCCCCCCCCCCCCCCCCCCCCCCCCCCCCCCCCCCCCCCCCCCCCCCCCCCCCCCCCCCCCCCCCCCCCCCCCCCCCCCCCCCCCCCCCCCCCCCCCCCCCCCCCCCCCCCCCCCCCCCCCCCCCCCCCCCCCCCCCCCCCCCCCCCCCCCCCCCCCCCCCCCCCCCCCCCCCCCCCCCCCCCCCCCCCCCCCCCCCCCCCCCCCCCCCCCCCCCCCCCCCCCCCCCCCCCCCCCCCCCCCCCCCCCCCCCCCCCCCCCCCCCCCCCCCCCCCCCCCCCCCCCCCCCCCCCCCCCCCCCCCCCCCCCCCCCCCCCCCCCCCCCCCCCCCCCCCCCCCCCCCCCCCCCCCCCCCCCCCCCCCCCCCCCCCCCCCCCCCCCCCCCCCCCCCCCCCCCCCCCCCCCCCCCCCCCCCCCCCCCCCCCCCCCCCCCCCCCCCCCCCCCCCCCCCCCCCCCCCCCCCCCCCCCCCCCCCCCCCCCCCCCCCCCCCCCCCCCCCCCCCCCCCCCCCCCCCCCCCCCCCCCCCCCCCCCCCCCCCCCCCCCCCCCCCCCCCCCCCCCCCCCCCCCCCCCCCCCCCCCCCCCCCCCCCCCCCCCCCCCCCCCCCCCCCCCCCCCCCCCCCCCCCCCCCCCCCCCCCCCCCCCCCCCCCCCCCCCCCCCCCCCCCCCCCCCCCCCCCCCCCCCCCCCCCCCCCCCCCCCCCCCCCCCCCCCCCCCCCCCCCCCCCCCCCCCCCCCCCCCCCCCCCCCCCCCCCCCCCCCCCCCCCCCCCCCCCCCCCCCCCCCCCCCCCCCCCCCCCCCCCCCCCCCCCCCCCCCCCCCCCCCCCCCCCCCCCCCCCCCCCCCCCCCCCCCCCCCCCCCCCCCCCCCCCCCCCCCCCCCCCCCCCCCCCCCCCCCCCCCCCCCCCCCCCCCCCCCCCCCCCCCCCCCCCCCCCCCCCCCCCCCCCCCCCCCCCCCCCCCCCCCCCCCCCCCCCCCCCCCCCCCCCCCCCCCCCCCCCCCCCCCCCCCCCCCCCCCCCCCCCCCCCCCCCCCCCCCCCCCCCCCCCCCCCCCCCCCCCCCCCCCCCCCCCCCCCCCCCCCCCCCCCCCCCCCCCCCCCCCCCCCCCCCCCCCCCCCCCCCCCCCCCCCCCCCCCCCCCCCCCCCCCCCCCCCCCCCCCCCCCCCCCCCCCCCCCCCCCCCCCCCCCCCCCCCCCCCCCCCCCCCCCCCCCCCCCCCCCCCCCCCCCCCCCCCCCCCCCCCCCCCCCCCCCCCCCCCCCCCCCCCCCCCCCCCCCCCCCCCCCCCCCCCCCCCCCCCCCCCCCCCCCCCCCCCCCCCCCCCCCCCCCCCCCCCCCCCCCCCCCCCCCCCCCCCCCCCCCCCCCCCCCCCCCCCCCCCCCCCCCCCCCCCCCCCCCCCCCCCCCCCCCCCCCCCCCCCCCCCCCCCCCCCCCCCCCCCCCCCCCCCCCCCCCCCCCCCCCCCCCCCCCCCCCCCCCCCCCCCCCCCCCCCCCCCCCCCCCCCCCCCCCCCCCCCCCCCCCCCCCCCCCCCCCCCCCCCCCCCCCCCCCCCCCCCCCCCCCCCCCCCCCCCCCCCCCCCCCCCCCCCCCCCCCCCCCCCCCCCCCCCCCCCCCCCCCCCCCCCCCCCCCCCCCCCCCCCCCCCCCCCCCCCCCCCCCCCCCCCCCCCCCCCCCCCCCCCCCCCCCCCCCCCCCCCCCCCCCCCCCCCCCCCCCCCCCCCCCCCCCCCCCCCCCCCCCCCCCCCCCCCCCCCCCCCCCCCCCCCCCCCCCCCCCCCCCCCCCCCCCCCCCCCCCCCCCCCCCCCCCCCCCCCCCCCCCCCCCCCCCCCCCCCCCCCCCCCCCCCCCCCCCCCCCCCCCCCCCCCCCCCCCCCCCCCCCCCCCCCCCCCCCCCCCCCCCCCCCCCCCCCCCCCCCCCCCCCCCCCCCCCCCCCCCCCCCCCCCCCCCCCCCCCCCCCCCCCCCCCCCCCCCCCCCCCCCCCCCCCCCCCCCCCCCCCCCCCCCCCCCCCCCCCCCCCCCCCCCCCCCCCCCCCCCCCCCCCCCCCCCCCCCCCCCCCCCCCCCCCCCCCCCCCCCCCCCCCCCCCCCCCCCCCCCCCCCCCCCCCCCCCCCCCCCCCCCCCCCCCCCCCCCCCCCCCCCCCCCCCCCCCCCCCCCCCCCCCCCCCCCCCCCCCCCCCCCCCCCCCCCCCCCCCCCCCCCCCCCCCCCCCCCCCCCCCCCCCCCCCCCCCCCCCCCCCCCCCCCCCCCCCCCCCCCCCCCCCCCCCCCCCCCCCCCCCCCCCCCCCCCCCCCCCCCCCCCCCCCCCCCCCCCCCCCCCCCCCCCCCCCCCCCCCCCCCCCCCCCCCCCCCCCCCCCCCCCCCCCCCCCCCCCCCCCCCCCCCCCCCCCCCCCCCCCCCCCCCCCCCCCCCCCCCCCCCCCCCCCCCCCCCCCCCCCCCCCCCCCCCCCCCCCCCCCCCCCCCCCCCCCCCCCCCCCCCCCCCCCCCCCCCCCCCCCCCCCCCCCCCCCCCCCCCCCCCCCCCCCCCCCCCCCCCCCCCCCCCCCCCCCCCCCCCCCCCCCCCCCCCCCCCCCCCCCCCCCCCCCCCCCCCCCCCCCCCCCCCCCCCCCCCCCCCCCCCCCCCCCCCCCCCCCCCCCCCCCCCCCCCCCCCCCCCCCCCCCCCCCCCCCCCCCCCCCCCCCCCCCCCCCCCCCCCCCCCCCCCCCCCCCCCCCCCCCCCCCCCCCCCCCCCCCCCCCCCCCCCCCCCCCCCCCCCCCCCCCCCCCCCCCCCCCCCCCCCCCCCCCCCCCCCCCCCCCCCCCCCCCCCCCCCCCCCCCCCCCCCCCCCCCCCCCCCCCCCCCCCCCCCCCCCCCCCCCCCCCCCCCCCCCCCCCCCCCCCCCCCCCCCCCCCCCCCCCCCCCCCCCCCCCCCCCCCCCCCCCCCCCCCCCCCCCCCCCCCCCCCCCCCCCCCCCCCCCCCCCCCCCCCCCCCCCCCCCCCCCCCCCCCCCCCCCCCCCCCCCCCCCCCCCCCCCCCCCCCCCCCCCCCCCCCCCCCCCCCCCCCCCCCCCCCCCCCCCCCCCCCCCCCCCCCCCCCCCCCCCCCCCCCCCCCCCCCCCCCCCCCCCCCCCCCCCCCCCCCCCCCCCCCCCCCCCCCCCCCCCCCCCCCCCCCCCCCCCCCCCCCCCCCCCCCCCCCCCCCCCCCCCCCCCCCCCCCCCCCCCCCCCCCCCCCCCCCCCCCCCCCCCCCCCCCCCCCCCCCCCCCCCCCCCCCCCCCCCCCCCCCCCCCCCCCCCCCCCCCCCCCCCCCCCCCCCCCCCCCCCCCCCCCCCCCCCCCCCCCCCCCCCCCCCCCCCCCCCCCCCCCCCCCCCCCCCCCCCCCCCCCCCCCCCCCCCCCCCCCCCCCCCCCCCCCCCCCCCCCCCCCCCCCCCCCCCCCCCCCCCCCCCCCCCCCCCCCCCCCCCCCCCCCCCCCCCCCCCCCCCCCCCCCCCCCCCCCCCCCCCCCCCCCCCCCCCCCCCCCCCCCCCCCCCCCCCCCCCCCCCCCCCCCCCCCCCCCCCCCCCCCCCCCCCCCCCCCCCCCCCCCCCCCCCCCCCCCCCCCCCCCCCCCCCCCCCCCCCCCCCCCCCCCCCCCCCCCCCCCCCCCCCCCCCCCCCCCCCCCCCCCCCCCCCCCCCCCCCCCCCCCCCCCCCCCCCCCCCCCCCCCCCCCCCCCCCCCCCCCCCCCCCCCCCCCCCCCCCCCCCCCCCCCCCCCCCCCCCCCCCCCCCCCCCCCCCCCCCCCCCCCCCCCCCCCCCCCCCCCCCCCCCCCCCCCCCCCCCCCCCCCCCCCCCCCCCCCCCCCCCCCCCCCCCCCCCCCCCCCCCCCCCCCCCCCCCCCCCCCCCCCCCCCCCCCCCCCCCCCCCCCCCCCCCCCCCCCCCCCCCCCCCCCCCCCCCCCCCCCCCCCCCCCCCCCCCCCCCCCCCCCCCCCCCCCCCCCCCCCCCCCCCCCCCCCCCCCCCCCCCCCCCCCCCCCCCCCCCCCCCCCCCCCCCCCCCCCCCCCCCCCCCCCCCCCCCCCCCCCCCCCCCCCCCCCCCCCCCCCCCCCCCCCCCCCCCCCCCCCCCCCCCCCCCCCCCCCCCCCCCCCCCCCCCCCCCCCCCCCCCCCCCCCCCCCCCCCCCCCCCCCCCCCCCCCCCCCCCCCCCCCCCCCCCCCCCCCCCCCCCCCCCCCCCCCCCCCCCCCCCCCCCCCCCCCCCCCCCCCCCCCCCCCCCCCCCCCCCCCCCCCCCCCCCCCCCCCCCCCCCCCCCCCCCCCCCCCCCCCCCCCCCCCCCCCCCCCCCCCCCCCCCCCCCCCCCCCCCCCCCCCCCCCCCCCCCCCCCCCCCCCCCCCCCCCCCCCCCCCCCCCCCCCCCCCCCCCCCCCCCCCCCCCCCCCCCCCCCCCCCCCCCCCCCCCCCCCCCCCCCCCCCCCCCCCCCCCCCCCCCCCCCCCCCCCCCCCCCCCCCCCCCCCCCCCCCCCCCCCCCCCCCCCCCCCCCCCCCCCCCCCCCCCCCCCCCCCCCCCCCCCCCCCCCCCCCCCCCCCCCCCCCCCCCCCCCCCCCCCCCCCCCCCCCCCCCCCCCCCCCCCCCCCCCCCCCCCCCCCCCCCCCCCCCCCCCCCCCCCCCCCCCCCCCCCCCCCCCCCCCCCCCCCCCCCCCCCCCCCCCCCCCCCCCCCCCCCCCCCCCCCCCCCCCCCCCCCCCCCCCCCCCCCCCCCCCCCCCCCCCCCCCCCCCCCCCCCCCCCCCCCCCCCCCCCCCCCCCCCCCCCCCCCCCCCCCCCCCCCCCCCCCCCCCCCCCCCCCCCCCCCCCCCCCCCCCCCCCCCCCCCCCCCCCCCCCCCCCCCCCCCCCCCCCCCCCCCCCCCCCCCCCCCCCCCCCCCCCCCCCCCCCCCCCCCCCCCCCCCCCCCCCCCCCCCCCCCCCCCCCCCCCCCCCCCCCCCCCCCCCCCCCCCCCCCCCCCCCCCCCCCCCCCCCCCCCCCCCCCCCCCCCCCCCCCCCCCCCCCCCCCCCCCCCCCCCCCCCCCCCCCCCCCCCCCCCCCCCCCCCCCCCCCCCCCCCCCCCCCCCCCCCCCCCCCCCCCCCCCCCCCCCCCCCCCCCCCCCCCCCCCCCCCCCCCCCCCCCCCCCCCCCCCCCCCCCCCCCCCCCCCCCCCCCCCCCCCCCCCCCCCCCCCCCCCCCCCCCCCCCCCCCCCCCCCCCCCCCCCCCCCCCCCCCCCCCCCCCCCCCCCCCCCCCCCCCCCCCCCCCCCCCCCCCCCCCCCCCCCCCCCCCCCCCCCCCCCCCCCCCCCCCCCCCCCCCCCCCCCCCCCCCCCCCCCCCCCCCCCCCCCCCCCCCCCCCCCCCCCCCCCCCCCCCCCCCCCCCCCCCCCCCCCCCCCCCCCCCCCCCCCCCCCCCCCCCCCCCCCCCCCCCCCCCCCCCCCCCCCCCCCCCCCCCCCCCCCCCCCCCCCCCCCCCCCCCCCCCCCCCCCCCCCCCCCCCCCCCCCCCCCCCCCCCCCCCCCCCCCCCCCCCCCCCCCCCCCCCCCCCCCCCCCCCCCCCCCCCCCCCCCCCCCCCCCCCCCCCCCCCCCCCCCCCCCCCCCCCCCCCCCCCCCCCCCCCCCCCCCCCCCCCCCCCCCCCCCCCCCCCCCCCCCCCCCCCCCCCCCCCCCCCCCCCCCCCCCCCCCCCCCCCCCCCCCCCCCCCCCCCCCCCCCCCCCCCCCCCCCCCCCCCCCCCCCCCCCCCCCCCCCCCCCCCCCCCCCCCCCCCCCCCCCCCCCCCCCCCCCCCCCCCCCCCCCCCCCCCCCCCCCCCCCCCCCCCCCCCCCCCCCCCCCCCCCCCCCCCCCCCCCCCCCCCCCCCCCCCCCCCCCCCCCCCCCCCCCCCCCCCCCCCCCCCCCCCCCCCCCCCCCCCCCCCCCCCCCCCCCCCCCCCCCCCCCCCCCCCCCCCCCCCCCCCCCCCCCCCCCCCCCCCCCCCCCCCCCCCCCCCCCCCCCCCCCCCCCCCCCCCCCCCCCCCCCCCCCCCCCCCCCCCCCCCCCCCCCCCCCCCCCCCCCCCCCCCCCCCCCCCCCCCCCCCCCCCCCCCCCCCCCCCCCCCCCCCCCCCCCCCCCCCCCCCCCCCCCCCCCCCCCCCCCCCCCCCCCCCCCCCCCCCCCCCCCCCCCCCCCCCCCCCCCCCCCCCCCCCCCCCCCCCCCCCCCCCCCCCCCCCCCCCCCCCCCCCCCCCCCCCCCCCCCCCCCCCCCCCCCCCCCCCCCCCCCCCCCCCCCCCCCCCCCCCCCCCCCCCCCCCCCCCCCCCCCCCCCCCCCCCCCCCCCCCCCCCCCCCCCCCCCCCCCCCCCCCCCCCCCCCCCCCCCCCCCCCCCCCCCCCCCCCCCCCCCCCCCCCCCCCCCCCCCCCCCCCCCCCCCCCCCCCCCCCCCCCCCCCCCCCCCCCCCCCCCCCCCCCCCCCCCCCCCCCCCCCCCCCCCCCCCCCCCCCCCCCCCCCCCCCCCCCCCCCCCCCCCCCCCCCCCCCCCCCCCCCCCCCCCCCCCCCCCCCCCCCCCCCCCCCCCCCCCCCCCCCCCCCCCCCCCCCCCCCCCCCCCCCCCCCCCCCCCCCCCCCCCCCCCCCCCCCCCCCCCCCCCCCCCCCCCCCCCCCCCCCCCCCCCCCCCCCCCCCCCCCCCCCCCCCCCCCCCCCCCCCCCCCCCCCCCCCCCCCCCCCCCCCCCCCCCCCCCCCCCCCCCCCCCCCCCCCCCCCCCCCCCCCCCCCCCCCCCCCCCCCCCCCCCCCCCCCCCCCCCCCCCCCCCCCCCCCCCCCCCCCCCCCCCCCCCCCCCCCCCCCCCCCCCCCCCCCCCCCCCCCCCCCCCCCCCCCCCCCCCCCCCCCCCCCCCCCCCCCCCCCCCCCCCCCCCCCCCCCCCCCCCCCCCCCCCCCCCCCCCCCCCCCCCCCCCCCCCCCCCCCCCCCCCCCCCCCCCCCCCCCCCCCCCCCCCCCCCCCCCCCCCCCCCCCCCCCCCCCCCCCCCCCCCCCCCCCCCCCCCCCCCCCCCCCCCCCCCCCCCCCCCCCCCCCCCCCCCCCCCCCCCCCCCCCCCCCCCCCCCCCCCCCCCCCCCCCCCCCCCCCCCCCCCCCCCCCCCCCCCCCCCCCCCCCCCCCCCCCCCCCCCCCCCCCCCCCCCCCCCCCCCCCCCCCCCCCCCCCCCCCCCCCCCCCCCCCCCCCCCCCCCCCCCCCCCCCCCCCCCCCCCCCCCCCCCCCCCCCCCCCCCCCCCCCCCCCCCCCCCCCCCCCCCCCCCCCCCCCCCCCCCCCCCCCCCCCCCCCCCCCCCCCCCCCCCCCCCCCCCCCCCCCCCCCCCCCCCCCCCCCCCCCCCCCCCCCCCCCCCCCCCCCCCCCCCCCCCCCCCCCCCCCCCCCCCCCCCCCCCCCCCCCCCCCCCCCCCCCCCCCCCCCCCCCCCCCCCCCCCCCCCCCCCCCCCCCCCCCCCCCCCCCCCCCCCCCCCCCCCCCCCCCCCCCCCCCCCCCCCCCCCCCCCCCCCCCCCCCCCCCCCCCCCCCCCCCCCCCCCCCCCCCCCCCCCCCCCCCCCCCCCCCCCCCCCCCCCCCCCCCCCCCCCCCCCCCCCCCCCCCCCCCCCCCCCCCCCCCCCCCCCCCCCCCCCCCCCCCCCCCCCCCCCCCCCCCCCCCCCCCCCCCCCCCCCCCCCCCCCCCCCCCCCCCCCCCCCCCCCCCCCCCCCCCCCCCCCCCCCCCCCCCCCCCCCCCCCCCCCCCCCCCCCCCCCCCCCCCCCCCCCCCCCCCCCCCCCCCCCCCCCCCCCCCCCCCCCCCCCCCCCCCCCCCCCCCCCCCCCCCCCCCCCCCCCCCCCCCCCCCCCCCCCCCCCCCCCCCCCCCCCCCCCCCCCCCCCCCCCCCCCCCCCCCCCCCCCCCCCCCCCCCCCCCCCCCCCCCCCCCCCCCCCCCCCCCCCCCCCCCCCCCCCCCCCCCCCCCCCCCCCCCCCCCCCCCCCCCCCCCCCCCCCCCCCCCCCCCCCCCCCCCCCCCCCCCCCCCCCCCCCCCCCCCCCCCCCCCCCCCCCCCCCCCCCCCCCCCCCCCCCCCCCCCCCCCCCCCCCCCCCCCCCCCCCCCCCCCCCCCCCCCCCCCCCCCCCCCCCCCCCCCCCCCCCCCCCCCCCCCCCCCCCCCCCCCCCCCCCCCCCCCCCCCCCCCCCCCCCCCCCCCCCCCCCCCCCCCCCCCCCCCCCCCCCCCCCCCCCCCCCCCCCCCCCCCCCCCCCCCCCCCCCCCCCCCCCCCCCCCCCCCCCCCCCCCCCCCCCCCCCCCCCCCCCCCCCCCCCCCCCCCCCCCCCCCCCCCCCCCCCCCCCCCCCCCCCCCCCCCCCCCCCCCCCCCCCCCCCCCCCCCCCCCCCCCCCCCCCCCCCCCCCCCCCCCCCCCCCCCCCCCCCCCCCCCCCCCCCCCCCCCCCCCCCCCCCCCCCCCCCCCCCCCCCCCCCCCCCCCCCCCCCCCCCCCCCCCCCCCCCCCCCCCCCCCCCCCCCCCCCCCCCCCCCCCCCCCCCCCCCCCCCCCCCCCCCCCCCCCCCCCCCCCCCCCCCCCCCCCCCCCCCCCCCCCCCCCCCCCCCCCCCCCCCCCCCCCCCCCCCCCCCCCCCCCCCCCCCCCCCCCCCCCCCCCCCCCCCCCCCCCCCCCCCCCCCCCCCCCCCCCCCCCCCCCCCCCCCCCCCCCCCCCCCCCCCCCCCCCCCCCCCCCCCCCCCCCCCCCCCCCCCCCCCCCCCCCCCCCCCCCCCCCCCCCCCCCCCCCCCCCCCCCCCCCCCCCCCCCCCCCCCCCCCCCCCCCCCCCCCCCCCCCCCCCCCCCCCCCCCCCCCCCCCCCCCCCCCCCCCCCCCCCCCCCCCCCCCCCCCCCCCCCCCCCCCCCCCCCCCCCCCCCCCCCCCCCCCCCCCCCCCCCCCCCCCCCCCCCCCCCCCCCCCCCCCCCCCCCCCCCCCCCCCCCCCCCCCCCCCCCCCCCCCCCCCCCCCCCCCCCCCCCCCCCCCCCCCCCCCCCCCCCCCCCCCCCCCCCCCCCCCCCCCCCCCCCCCCCCCCCCCCCCCCCCCCCCCCCCCCCCCCCCCCCCCCCCCCCCCCCCCCCCCCCCCCCCCCCCCCCCCCCCCCCCCCCCCCCCCCCCCCCCCCCCCCCCCCCCCCCCCCCCCCCCCCCCCCCCCCCCCCCCCCCCCCCCCCCCCCCCCCCCCCCCCCCCCCCCCCCCCCCCCCCCCCCCCCCCCCCCCCCCCCCCCCCCCCCCCCCCCCCCCCCCCCCCCCCCCCCCCCCCCCCCCCCCCCCCCCCCCCCCCCCCCCCCCCCCCCCCCCCCCCCCCCCCCCCCCCCCCCCCCCCCCCCCCCCCCCCCCCCCCCCCCCCCCCCCCCCCCCCCCCCCCCCCCCCCCCCCCCCCCCCCCCCCCCCCCCCCCCCCCCCCCCCCCCCCCCCCCCCCCCCCCCCCCCCCCCCCCCCCCCCCCCCCCCCCCCCCCCCCCCCCCCCCCCCCCCCCCCCCCCCCCCCCCCCCCCCCCCCCCCCCCCCCCCCCCCCCCCCCCCCCCCCCCCCCCCCCCCCCCCCCCCCCCCCCCCCCCCCCCCCCCCCCCCCCCCCCCCCCCCCCCCCCCCCCCCCCCCCCCCCCCCCCCCCCCCCCCCCCCCCCCCCCCCCCCCCCCCCCCCCCCCCCCCCCCCCCCCCCCCCCCCCCCCCCCCCCCCCCCCCCCCCCCCCCCCCCCCCCCCCCCCCCCCCCCCCCCCCCCCCCCCCCCCCCCCCCCCCCCCCCCCCCCCCCCCCCCCCCCCCCCCCCCCCCCCCCCCCCCCCCCCCCCCCCCCCCCCCCCCCCCCCCCCCCCCCCCCCCCCCCCCCCCCCCCCCCCCCCCCCCCCCCCCCCCCCCCCCCCCCCCCCCCCCCCCCCCCCCCCCCCCCCCCCCCCCCCCCCCCCCCCCCCCCCCCCCCCCCCCCCCCCCCCCCCCCCCCCCCCCCCCCCCCCCCCCCCCCCCCCCCCCCCCCCCCCCCCCCCCCCCCCCCCCCCCCCCCCCCCCCCCCCCCCCCCCCCCCCCCCCCCCCCCCCCCCCCCCCCCCCCCCCCCCCCCCCCCCCCCCCCCCCCCCCCCCCCCCCCCCCCCCCCCCCCCCCCCCCCCCCCCCCCCCCCCCCCCCCCCCCCCCCCCCCCCCCCCCCCCCCCCCCCCCCCCCCCCCCCCCCCCCCCCCCCCCCCCCCCCCCCCCCCCCCCCCCCCCCCCCCCCCCCCCCCCCCCCCCCCCCCCCCCCCCCCCCCCCCCCCCCCCCCCCCCCCCCCCCCCCCCCCCCCCCCCCCCCCCCCCCCCCCCCCCCCCCCCCCCCCCCCCCCCCCCCCCCCCCCCCCCCCCCCCCCCCCCCCCCCCCCCCCCCCCCCCCCCCCCCCCCCCCCCCCCCCCCCCCCCCCCCCCCCCCCCCCCCCCCCCCCCCCCCCCCCCCCCCCCCCCCCCCCCCCCCCCCCCCCCCCCCCCCCCCCCCCCCCCCCCCCCCCCCCCCCCCCCCCCCCCCCCCCCCCCCCCCCCCCCCCCCCCCCCCCCCCCCCCCCCCCCCCCCCCCCCCCCCCCCCCCCCCCCCCCCCCCCCCCCCCCCCCCCCCCCCCCCCCCCCCCCCCCCCCCCCCCCCCCCCCCCCCCCCCCCCCCCCCCCCCCCCCCCCCCCCCCCCCCCCCCCCCCCCCCCCCCCCCCCCCCCCCCCCCCCCCCCCCCCCCCCCCCCCCCCCCCCCCCCCCCCCCCCCCCCCCCCCCCCCCCCCCCCCCCCCCCCCCCCCCCCCCCCCCCCCCCCCCCCCCCCCCCCCCCCCCCCCCCCCCCCCCCCCCCCCCCCCCCCCCCCCCCCCCCCCCCCCCCCCCCCCCCCCCCCCCCCCCCCCCCCCCCCCCCCCCCCCCCCCCCCCCCCCCCCCCCCCCCCCCCCCCCCCCCCCCCCCCCCCCCCCCCCCCCCCCCCCCCCCCCCCCCCCCCCCCCCCCCCCCCCCCCCCCCCCCCCCCCCCCCCCCCCCCCCCCCCCCCCCCCCCCCCCCCCCCCCCCCCCCCCCCCCCCCCCCCCCCCCCCCCCCCCCCCCCCCCCCCCCCCCCCCCCCCCCCCCCCCCCCCCCCCCCCCCCCCCCCCCCCCCCCCCCCCCCCCCCCCCCCCCCCCCCCCCCCCCCCCCCCCCCCCCCCCCCCCCCCCCCCCCCCCCCCCCCCCCCCCCCCCCCCCCCCCCCCCCCCCCCCCCCCCCCCCCCCCCCCCCCCCCCCCCCCCCCCCCCCCCCCCCCCCCCCCCCCCCCCCCCCCCCCCCCCCCCCCCCCCCCCCCCCCCCCCCCCCCCCCCCCCCCCCCCCCCCCCCCCCCCCCCCCCCCCCCCCCCCCCCCCCCCCCCCCCCCCCCCCCCCCCCCCCCCCCCCCCCCCCCCCCCCCCCCCCCCCCCCCCCCCCCCCCCCCCCCCCCCCCCCCCCCCCCCCCCCCCCCCCCCCCCCCCCCCCCCCCCCCCCCCCCCCCCCCCCCCCCCCCCCCCCCCCCCCCCCCCCCCCCCCCCCCCCCCCCCCCCCCCCCCCCCCCCCCCCCCCCCCCCCCCCCCCCCCCCCCCCCCCCCCCCCCCCCCCCCCCCCCCCCCCCCCCCCCCCCCCCCCCCCCCCCCCCCCCCCCCCCCCCCCCCCCCCCCCCCCCCCCCCCCCCCCCCCCCCCCCCCCCCCCCCCCCCCCCCCCCCCCCCCCCCCCCCCCCCCCCCCCCCCCCCCCCCCCCCCCCCCCCCCCCCCCCCCCCCCCCCCCCCCCCCCCCCCCCCCCCCCCCCCCCCCCCCCCCCCCCCCCCCCCCCCCCCCCCCCCCCCCCCCCCCCCCCCCCCCCCCCCCCCCCCCCCCCCCCCCCCCCCCCCCCCCCCCCCCCCCCCCCCCCCCCCCCCCCCCCCCCCCCCCCCCCCCCCCCCCCCCCCCCCCCCCCCCCCCCCCCCCCCCCCCCCCCCCCCCCCCCCCCCCCCCCCCCCCCCCCCCCCCCCCCCCCCCCCCCCCCCCCCCCCCCCCCCCCCCCCCCCCCCCCCCCCCCCCCCCCCCCCCCCCCCCCCCCCCCCCCCCCCCCCCCCCCCCCCCCCCCCCCCCCCCCCCCCCCCCCCCCCCCCCCCCCCCCCCCCCCCCCCCCCCCCCCCCCCCCCCCCCCCCCCCCCCCCCCCCCCCCCCCCCCCCCCCCCCCCCCCCCCCCCCCCCCCCCCCCCCCCCCCCCCCCCCCCCCCCCCCCCCCCCCCCCCCCCCCCCCCCCCCCCCCCCCCCCCCCCCCCCCCCCCCCCCCCCCCCCCCCCCCCCCCCCCCCCCCCCCCCCCCCCCCCCCCCCCCCCCCCCCCCCCCCCCCCCCCCCCCCCCCCCCCCCCCCCCCCCCCCCCCCCCCCCCCCCCCCCCCCCCCCCCCCCCCCCCCCCCCCCCCCCCCCCCCCCCCCCCCCCCCCCCCCCCCCCCCCCCCCCCCCCCCCCCCCCCCCCCCCCCCCCCCCCCCCCCCCCCCCCCCCCCCCCCCCCCCCCCCCCCCCCCCCCCCCCCCCCCCCCCCCCCCCCCCCCCCCCCCCCCCCCCCCCCCCCCCCCCCCCCCCCCCCCCCCCCCCCCCCCCCCCCCCCCCCCCCCCCCCCCCCCCCCCCCCCCCCCCCCCCCCCCCCCCCCCCCCCCCCCCCCCCCCCCCCCCCCCCCCCCCCCCCCCCCCCCCCCCCCCCCCCCCCCCCCCCCCCCCCCCCCCCCCCCCCCCCCCCCCCCCCCCCCCCCCCCCCCCCCCCCCCCCCCCCCCCCCCCCCCCCCCCCCCCCCCCCCCCCCCCCCCCCCCCCCCCCCCCCCCCCCCCCCCCCCCCCCCCCCCCCCCCCCCCCCCCCCCCCCCCCCCCCCCCCCCCCCCCCCCCCCCCCCCCCCCCCCCCCCCCCCCCCCCCCCCCCCCCCCCCCCCCCCCCCCCCCCCCCCCCCCCCCCCCCCCCCCCCCCCCCCCCCCCCCCCCCCCCCCCCCCCCCCCCCCCCCCCCCCCCCCCCCCCCCCCCCCCCCCCCCCCCCCCCCCCCCCCCCCCCCCCCCCCCCCCCCCCCCCCCCCCCCCCCCCCCCCCCCCCCCCCCCCCCCCCCCCCCCCCCCCCCCCCCCCCCCCCCCCCCCCCCCCCCCCCCCCCCCCCCCCCCCCCCCCCCCCCCCCCCCCCCCCCCCCCCCCCCCCCCCCCCCCCCCCCCCCCCCCCCCCCCCCCCCCCCCCCCCCCCCCCCCCCCCCCCCCCCCCCCCCCCCCCCCCCCCCCCCCCCCCCCCCCCCCCCCCCCCCCCCCCCCCCCCCCCCCCCCCCCCCCCCCCCCCCCCCCCCCCCCCCCCCCCCCCCCCCCCCCCCCCCCCCCCCCCCCCCCCCCCCCCCCCCCCCCCCCCCCCCCCCCCCCCCCCCCCCCCCCCCCCCCCCCCCCCCCCCCCCCCCCCCCCCCCCCCCCCCCCCCCCCCCCCCCCCCCCCCCCCCCCCCCCCCCCCCCCCCCCCCCCCCCCCCCCCCCCCCCCCCCCCCCCCCCCCCCCCCCCCCCCCCCCCCCCCCCCCCCCCCCCCCCCCCCCCCCCCCCCCCCCCCCCCCCCCCCCCCCCCCCCCCCCCCCCCCCCCCCCCCCCCCCCCCCCCCCCCCCCCCCCCCCCCCCCCCCCCCCCCCCCCCCCCCCCCCCCCCCCCCCCCCCCCCCCCCCCCCCCCCCCCCCCCCCCCCCCCCCCCCCCCCCCCCCCCCCCCCCCCCCCCCCCCCCCCCCCCCCCCCCCCCCCCCCCCCCCCCCCCCCCCCCCCCCCCCCCCCCCCCCCCCCCCCCCCCCCCCCCCCCCCCCCCCCCCCCCCCCCCCCCCCCCCCCCCCCCCCCCCCCCCCCCCCCCCCCCCCCCCCCCCCCCCCCCCCCCCCCCCCCCCCCCCCCCCCCCCCCCCCCCCCCCCCCCCCCCCCCCCCCCCCCCCCCCCCCCCCCCCCCCCCCCCCCCCCCCCCCCCCCCCCCCCCCCCCCCCCCCCCCCCCCCCCCCCCCCCCCCCCCCCCCCCCCCCCCCCCCCCCCCCCCCCCCCCCCCCCCCCCCCCCCCCCCCCCCCCCCCCCCCCCCCCCCCCCCCCCCCCCCCCCCCCCCCCCCCCCCCCCCCCCCCCCCCCCCCCCCCCCCCCCCCCCCCCCCCCCCCCCCCCCCCCCCCCCCCCCCCCCCCCCCCCCCCCCCCCCCCCCCCCCCCCCCCCCCCCCCCCCCCCCCCCCCCCCCCCCCCCCCCCCCCCCCCCCCCCCCCCCCCCCCCCCCCCCCCCCCCCCCCCCCCCCCCCCCCCCCCCCCCCCCCCCCCCCCCCCCCCCCCCCCCCCCCCCCCCCCCCCCCCCCCCCCCCCCCCCCCCCCCCCCCCCCCCCCCCCCCCCCCCCCCCCCCCCCCCCCCCCCCCCCCCCCCCCCCCCCCCCCCCCCCCCCCCCCCCCCCCCCCCCCCCCCCCCCCCCCCCCCCCCCCCCCCCCCCCCCCCCCCCCCCCCCCCCCCCCCCCCCCCCCCCCCCCCCCCCCCCCCCCCCCCCCCCCCCCCCCCCCCCCCCCCCCCCCCCCCCCCCCCCCCCCCCCCCCCCCCCCCCCCCCCCCCCCCCCCCCCCCCCCCCCCCCCCCCCCCCCCCCCCCCCCCCCCCCCCCCCCCCCCCCCCCCCCCCCCCCCCCCCCCCCCCCCCCCCCCCCCCCCCCCCCCCCCCCCCCCCCCCCCCCCCCCCCCCCCCCCCCCCCCCCCCCCCCCCCCCCCCCCCCCCCCCCCCCCCCCCCCCCCCCCCCCCCCCCCCCCCCCCCCCCCCCCCCCCCCCCCCCCCCCCCCCCCCCCCCCCCCCCCCCCCCCCCCCCCCCCCCCCCCCCCCCCCCCCCCCCCCCCCCCCCCCCCCCCCCCCCCCCCCCCCCCCCCCCCCCCCCCCCCCCCCCCCCCCCCCCCCCCCCCCCCCCCCCCCCCCCCCCCCCCCCCCCCCCCCCCCCCCCCCCCCCCCCCCCCCCCCCCCCCCCCCCCCCCCCCCCCCCCCCCCCCCCCCCCCCCCCCCCCCCCCCCCCCCCCCCCCCCCCCCCCCCCCCCCCCCCCCCCCCCCCCCCCCCCCCCCCCCCCCCCCCCCCCCCCCCCCCCCCCCCCCCCCCCCCCCCCCCCCCCCCCCCCCCCCCCCCCCCCCCCCCCCCCCCCCCCCCCCCCCCCCCCCCCCCCCCCCCCCCCCCCCCCCCCCCCCCCCCCCCCCCCCCCCCCCCCCCCCCCCCCCCCCCCCCCCCCCCCCCCCCCCCCCCCCCCCCCCCCCCCCCCCCCCCCCCCCCCCCCCCCCCCCCCCCCCCCCCCCCCCCCCCCCCCCCCCCCCCCCCCCCCCCCCCCCCCCCCCCCCCCCCCCCCCCCCCCCCCCCCCCCCCCCCCCCCCCCCCCCCCCCCCCCCCCCCCCCCCCCCCCCCCCCCCCCCCCCCCCCCCCCCCCCCCCCCCCCCCCCCCCCCCCCCCCCCCCCCCCCCCCCCCCCCCCCCCCCCCCCCCCCCCCCCCCCCCCCCCCCCCCCCCCCCCCCCCCCCCCCCCCCCCCCCCCCCCCCCCCCCCCCCCCCCCCCCCCCCCCCCCCCCCCCCCCCCCCCCCCCCCCCCCCCCCCCCCCCCCCCCCCCCCCCCCCCCCCCCCCCCCCCCCCCCCCCCCCCCCCCCCCCCCCCCCCCCCCCCCCCCCCCCCCCCCCCCCCCCCCCCCCCCCCCCCCCCCCCCCCCCCCCCCCCCCCCCCCCCCCCCCCCCCCCCCCCCCCCCCCCCCCCCCCCCCCCCCCCCCCCCCCCCCCCCCCCCCCCCCCCCCCCCCCCCCCCCCCCCCCCCCCCCCCCCCCCCCCCCCCCCCCCCCCCCCCCCCCCCCCCCCCCCCCCCCCCCCCCCCCCCCCCCCCCCCCCCCCCCCCCCCCCCCCCCCCCCCCCCCCCCCCCCCCCCCCCCCCCCCCCCCCCCCCCCCCCCCCCCCCCCCCCCCCCCCCCCCCCCCCCCCCCCCCCCCCCCCCCCCCCCCCCCCCCCCCCCCCCCCCCCCCCCCCCCCCCCCCCCCCCCCCCCCCCCCCCCCCCCCCCCCCCCCCCCCCCCCCCCCCCCCCCCCCCCCCCCCCCCCCCCCCCCCCCCCCCCCCCCCCCCCCCCCCCCCCCCCCCCCCCCCCCCCCCCCCCCCCCCCCCCCCCCCCCCCCCCCCCCCCCCCCCCCCCCCCCCCCCCCCCCCCCCCCCCCCCCCCCCCCCCCCCCCCCCCCCCCCCCCCCCCCCCCCCCCCCCCCCCCCCCCCCCCCCCCCCCCCCCCCCCCCCCCCCCCCCCCCCCCCCCCCCCCCCCCCCCCCCCCCCCCCCCCCCCCCCCCCCCCCCCCCCCCCCCCCCCCCCCCCCCCCCCCCCCCCCCCCCCCCCCCCCCCCCCCCCCCCCCCCCCCCCCCCCCCCCCCCCCCCCCCCCCCCCCCCCCCCCCCCCCCCCCCCCCCCCCCCCCCCCCCCCCCCCCCCCCCCCCCCCCCCCCCCCCCCCCCCCCCCCCCCCCCCCCCCCCCCCCCCCCCCCCCCCCCCCCCCCCCCCCCCCCCCCCCCCCCCCCCCCCCCCCCCCCCCCCCCCCCCCCCCCCCCCCCCCCCCCCCCCCCCCCCCCCCCCCCCCCCCCCCCCCCCCCCCCCCCCCCCCCCCCCCCCCCCCCCCCCCCCCCCCCCCCCCCCCCCCCCCCCCCCCCCCCCCCCCCCCCCCCCCCCCCCCCCCCCCCCCCCCCCCCCCCCCCCCCCCCCCCCCCCCCCCCCCCCCCCCCCCCCCCCCCCCCCCCCCCCCCCCCCCCCCCCCCCCCCCCCCCCCCCCCCCCCCCCCCCCCCCCCCCCCCCCCCCCCCCCCCCCCCCCCCCCCCCCCCCCCCCCCCCCCCCCCCCCCCCCCCCCCCCCCCCCCCCCCCCCCCCCCCCCCCCCCCCCCCCCCCCCCCCCCCCCCCCCCCCCCCCCCCCCCCCCCCCCCCCCCCCCCCCCCCCCCCCCCCCCCCCCCCCCCCCCCCCCCCCCCCCCCCCCCCCCCCCCCCCCCCCCCCCCCCCCCCCCCCCCCCCCCCCCCCCCCCCCCCCCCCCCCCCCCCCCCCCCCCCCCCCCCCCCCCCCCCCCCCCCCCCCCCCCCCCCCCCCCCCCCCCCCCCCCCCCCCCCCCCCCCCCCCCCCCCCCCCCCCCCCCCCCCCCCCCCCCCCCCCCCCCCCCCCCCCCCCCCCCCCCCCCCCCCCCCCCCCCCCCCCCCCCCCCCCCCCCCCCCCCCCCCCCCCCCCCCCCCCCCCCCCCCCCCCCCCCCCCCCCCCCCCCCCCCCCCCCCCCCCCCCCCCCCCCCCCCCCCCCCCCCCCCCCCCCCCCCCCCCCCCCCCCCCCCCCCCCCCCCCCCCCCCCCCCCCCCCCCCCCCCCCCCCCCCCCCCCCCCCCCCCCCCCCCCCCCCCCCCCCCCCCCCCCCCCCCCCCCCCCCCCCCCCCCCCCCCCCCCCCCCCCCCCCCCCCCCCCCCCCCCCCCCCCCCCCCCCCCCCCCCCCCCCCCCCCCCCCCCCCCCCCCCCCCCCCCCCCCCCCCCCCCCCCCCCCCCCCCCCCCCCCCCCCCCCCCCCCCCCCCCCCCCCCCCCCCCCCCCCCCCCCCCCCCCCCCCCCCCCCCCCCCCCCCCCCCCCCCCCCCCCCCCCCCCCCCCCCCCCCCCCCCCCCCCCCCCCCCCCCCCCCCCCCCCCCCCCCCCCCCCCCCCCCCCCCCCCCCCCCCCCCCCCCCCCCCCCCCCCCCCCCCCCCCCCCCCCCCCCCCCCCCCCCCCCCCCCCCCCCCCCCCCCCCCCCCCCCCCCCCCCCCCCCCCCCCCCCCCCCCCCCCCCCCCCCCCCCCCCCCCCCCCCCCCCCCCCCCCCCCCCCCCCCCCCCCCCCCCCCCCCCCCCCCCCCCCCCCCCCCCCCCCCCCCCCCCCCCCCCCCCCCCCCCCCCCCCCCCCCCCCCCCCCCCCCCCCCCCCCCCCCCCCCCCCCCCCCCCCCCCCCCCCCCCCCCCCCCCCCCCCCCCCCCCCCCCCCCCCCCCCCCCCCCCCCCCCCCCCCCCCCCCCCCCCCCCCCCCCCCCCCCCCCCCCCCCCCCCCCCCCCCCCCCCCCCCCCCCCCCCCCCCCCCCCCCCCCCCCCCCCCCCCCCCCCCCCCCCCCCCCCCCCCCCCCCCCCCCCCCCCCCCCCCCCCCCCCCCCCCCCCCCCCCCCCCCCCCCCCCCCCCCCCCCCCCCCCCCCCCCCCCCCCCCCCCCCCCCCCCCCCCCCCCCCCCCCCCCCCCCCCCCCCCCCCCCCCCCCCCCCCCCCCCCCCCCCCCCCCCCCCCCCCCCCCCCCCCCCCCCCCCCCCCCCCCCCCCCCCCCCCCCCCCCCCCCCCCCCCCCCCCCCCCCCCCCCCCCCCCCCCCCCCCCCCCCCCCCCCCCCCCCCCCCCCCCCCCCCCCCCCCCCCCCCCCCCCCCCCCCCCCCCCCCCCCCCCCCCCCCCCCCCCCCCCCCCCCCCCCCCCCCCCCCCCCCCCCCCCCCCCCCCCCCCCCCCCCCCCCCCCCCCCCCCCCCCCCCCCCCCCCCCCCCCCCCCCCCCCCCCCCCCCCCCCCCCCCCCCCCCCCCCCCCCCCCCCCCCCCCCCCCCCCCCCCCCCCCCCCCCCCCCCCCCCCCCCCCCCCCCCCCCCCCCCCCCCCCCCCCCCCCCCCCCCCCCCCCCCCCCCCCCCCCCCCCCCCCCCCCCCCCCCCCCCCCCCCCCCCCCCCCCCCCCCCCCCCCCCCCCCCCCCCCCCCCCCCCCCCCCCCCCCCCCCCCCCCCCCCCCCCCCCCCCCCCCCCCCCCCCCCCCCCCCCCCCCCCCCCCCCCCCCCCCCCCCCCCCCCCCCCCCCCCCCCCCCCCCCCCCCCCCCCCCCCCCCCCCCCCCCCCCCCCCCCCCCCCCCCCCCCCCCCCCCCCCCCCCCCCCCCCCCCCCCCCCCCCCCCCCCCCCCCCCCCCCCCCCCCCCCCCCCCCCCCCCCCCCCCCCCCCCCCCCCCCCCCCCCCCCCCCCCCCCCCCCCCCCCCCCCCCCCCCCCCCCCCCCCCCCCCCCCCCCCCCCCCCCCCCCCCCCCCCCCCCCCCCCCCCCCCCCCCCCCCCCCCCCCCCCCCCCCCCCCCCCCCCCCCCCCCCCCCCCCCCCCCCCCCCCCCCCCCCCCCCCCCCCCCCCCCCCCCCCCCCCCCCCCCCCCCCCCCCCCCCCCCCCCCCCCCCCCCCCCCCCCCCCCCCCCCCCCCCCCCCCCCCCCCCCCCCCCCCCCCCCCCCCCCCCCCCCCCCCCCCCCCCCCCCCCCCCCCCCCCCCCCCCCCCCCCCCCCCCCCCCCCCCCCCCCCCCCCCCCCCCCCCCCCCCCCCCCCCCCCCCCCCCCCCCCCCCCCCCCCCCCCCCCCCCCCCCCCCCCCCCCCCCCCCCCCCCCCCCCCCCCCCCCCCCCCCCCCCCCCCCCCCCCCCCCCCCCCCCCCCCCCCCCCCCCCCCCCCCCCCCCCCCCCCCCCCCCCCCCCCCCCCCCCCCCCCCCCCCCCCCCCCCCCCCCCCCCCCCCCCCCCCCCCCCCCCCCCCCCCCCCCCCCCCCCCCCCCCCCCCCCCCCCCCCCCCCCCCCCCCCCCCCCCCCCCCCCCCCCCCCCCCCCCCCCCCCCCCCCCCCCCCCCCCCCCCCCCCCCCCCCCCCCCCCCCCCCCCCCCCCCCCCCCCCCCCCCCCCCCCCCCCCCCCCCCCCCCCCCCCCCCCCCCCCCCCCCCCCCCCCCCCCCCCCCCCCCCCCCCCCCCCCCCCCCCCCCCCCCCCCCCCCCCCCCCCCCCCCCCCCCCCCCCCCCCCCCCCCCCCCCCCCCCCCCCCCCCCCCCCCCCCCCCCCCCCCCCCCCCCCCCCCCCCCCCCCCCCCCCCCCCCCCCCCCCCCCCCCCCCCCCCCCCCCCCCCCCCCCCCCCCCCCCCCCCCCCCCCCCCCCCCCCCCCCCCCCCCCCCCCCCCCCCCCCCCCCCCCCCCCCCCCCCCCCCCCCCCCCCCCCCCCCCCCCCCCCCCCCCCCCCCCCCCCCCCCCCCCCCCCCCCCCCCCCCCCCCCCCCCCCCCCCCCCCCCCCCCCCCCCCCCCCCCCCCCCCCCCCCCCCCCCCCCCCCCCCCCCCCCCCCCCCCCCCCCCCCCCCCCCCCCCCCCCCCCCCCCCCCCCCCCCCCCCCCCCCCCCCCCCCCCCCCCCCCCCCCCCCCCCCCCCCCCCCCCCCCCCCCCCCCCCCCCCCCCCCCCCCCCCCCCCCCCCCCCCCCCCCCCCCCCCCCCCCCCCCCCCCCCCCCCCCCCCCCCCCCCCCCCCCCCCCCCCCCCCCCCCCCCCCCCCCCCCCCCCCCCCCCCCCCCCCCCCCCCCCCCCCCCCCCCCCCCCCCCCCCCCCCCCCCCCCCCCCCCCCCCCCCCCCCCCCCCCCCCCCCCCCCCCCCCCCCCCCCCCCCCCCCCCCCCCCCCCCCCCCCCCCCCCCCCCCCCCCCCCCCCCCCCCCCCCCCCCCCCCCCCCCCCCCCCCCCCCCCCCCCCCCCCCCCCCCCCCCCCCCCCCCCCCCCCCCCCCCCCCCCCCCCCCCCCCCCCCCCCCCCCCCCCCCCCCCCCCCCCCCCCCCCCCCCCCCCCCCCCCCCCCCCCCCCCCCCCCCCCCCCCCCCCCCCCCCCCCCCCCCCCCCCCCCCCCCCCCCCCCCCCCCCCCCCCCCCCCCCCCCCCCCCCCCCCCCCCCCCCCCCCCCCCCCCCCCCCCCCCCCCCCCCCCCCCCCCCCCCCCCCCCCCCCCCCCCCCCCCCCCCCCCCCCCCCCCCCCCCCCCCCCCCCCCCCCCCCCCCCCCCCCCCCCCCCCCCCCCCCCCCCCCCCCCCCCCCCCCCCCCCCCCCCCCCCCCCCCCCCCCCCCCCCCCCCCCCCCCCCCCCCCCCCCCCCCCCCCCCCCCCCCCCCCCCCCCCCCCCCCCCCCCCCCCCCCCCCCCCCCCCCCCCCCCCCCCCCCCCCCCCCCCCCCCCCCCCCCCCCCCCCCCCCCCCCCCCCCCCCCCCCCCCCCCCCCCCCCCCCCCCCCCCCCCCCCCCCCCCCCCCCCCCCCCCCCCCCCCCCCCCCCCCCCCCCCCCCCCCCCCCCCCCCCCCCCCCCCCCCCCCCCCCCCCCCCCCCCCCCCCCCCCCCCCCCCCCCCCCCCCCCCCCCCCCCCCCCCCCCCCCCCCCCCCCCCCCCCCCCCCCCCCCCCCCCCCCCCCCCCCCCCCCCCCCCCCCCCCCCCCCCCCCCCCCCCCCCCCCCCCCCCCCCCCCCCCCCCCCCCCCCCCCCCCCCCCCCCCCCCCCCCCCCCCCCCCCCCCCCCCCCCCCCCCCCCCCCCCCCCCCCCCCCCCCCCCCCCCCCCCCCCCCCCCCCCCCCCCCCCCCCCCCCCCCCCCCCCCCCCCCCCCCCCCCCCCCCCCCCCCCCCCCCCCCCCCCCCCCCCCCCCCCCCCCCCCCCCCCCCCCCCCCCCCCCCCCCCCCCCCCCCCCCCCCCCCCCCCCCCCCCCCCCCCCCCCCCCCCCCCCCCCCCCCCCCCCCCCCCCCCCCCCCCCCCCCCCCCCCCCCCCCCCCCCCCCCCCCCCCCCCCCCCCCCCCCCCCCCCCCCCCCCCCCCCCCCCCCCCCCCCCCCCCCCCCCCCCCCCCCCCCCCCCCCCCCCCCCCCCCCCCCCCCCCCCCCCCCCCCCCCCCCCCCCCCCCCCCCCCCCCCCCCCCCCCCCCCCCCCCCCCCCCCCCCCCCCCCCCCCCCCCCCCCCCCCCCCCCCCCCCCCCCCCCCCCCCCCCCCCCCCCCCCCCCCCCCCCCCCCCCCCCCCCCCCCCCCCCCCCCCCCCCCCCCCCCCCCCCCCCCCCCCCCCCCCCCCCCCCCCCCCCCCCCCCCCCCCCCCCCCCCCCCCCCCCCCCCCCCCCCCCCCCCCCCCCCCCCCCCCCCCCCCCCCCCCCCCCCCCCCCCCCCCCCCCCCCCCCCCCCCCCCCCCCCCCCCCCCCCCCCCCCCCCCCCCCCCCCCCCCCCCCCCCCCCCCCCCCCCCCCCCCCCCCCCCCCCCCCCCCCCCCCCCCCCCCCCCCCCCCCCCCCCCCCCCCCCCCCCCCCCCCCCCCCCCCCCCCCCCCCCCCCCCCCCCCCCCCCCCCCCCCCCCCCCCCCCCCCCCCCCCCCCCCCCCCCCCCCCCCCCCCCCCCCCCCCCCCCCCCCCCCCCCCCCCCCCCCCCCCCCCCCCCCCCCCCCCCCCCCCCCCCCCCCCCCCCCCCCCCCCCCCCCCCCCCCCCCCCCCCCCCCCCCCCCCCCCCCCCCCCCCCCCCCCCCCCCCCCCCCCCCCCCCCCCCCCCCCCCCCCCCCCCCCCCCCCCCCCCCCCCCCCCCCCCCCCCCCCCCCCCCCCCCCCCCCCCCCCCCCCCCCCCCCCCCCCCCCCCCCCCCCCCCCCCCCCCCCCCCCCCCCCCCCCCCCCCCCCCCCCCCCCCCCCCCCCCCCCCCCCCCCCCCCCCCCCCCCCCCCCCCCCCCCCCCCCCCCCCCCCCCCCCCCCCCCCCCCCCCCCCCCCCCCCCCCCCCCCCCCCCCCCCCCCCCCCCCCCCCCCCCCCCCCCCCCCCCCCCCCCCCCCCCCCCCCCCCCCCCCCCCCCCCCCCCCCCCCCCCCCCCCCCCCCCCCCCCCCCCCCCCCCCCCCCCCCCCCCCCCCCCCCCCCCCCCCCCCCCCCCCCCCCCCCCCCCCCCCCCCCCCCCCCCCCCCCCCCCCCCCCCCCCCCCCCCCCCCCCCCCCCCCCCCCCCCCCCCCCCCCCCCCCCCCCCCCCCCCCCCCCCCCCCCCCCCCCCCCCCCCCCCCCCCCCCCCCCCCCCCCCCCCCCCCCCCCCCCCCCCCCCCCCCCCCCCCCCCCCCCCCCCCCCCCCCCCCCCCCCCCCCCCCCCCCCCCCCCCCCCCCCCCCCCCCCCCCCCCCCCCCCCCCCCCCCCCCCCCCCCCCCCCCCCCCCCCCCCCCCCCCCCCCCCCCCCCCCCCCCCCCCCCCCCCCCCCCCCCCCCCCCCCCCCCCCCCCCCCCCCCCCCCCCCCCCCCCCCCCCCCCCCCCCCCCCCCCCCCCCCCCCCCCCCCCCCCCCCCCCCCCCCCCCCCCCCCCCCCCCCCCCCCCCCCCCCCCCCCCCCCCCCCCCCCCCCCCCCCCCCCCCCCCCCCCCCCCCCCCCCCCCCCCCCCCCCCCCCCCCCCCCCCCCCCCCCCCCCCCCCCCCCCCCCCCCCCCCCCCCCCCCCCCCCCCCCCCCCCCCCCCCCCCCCCCCCCCCCCCCCCCCCCCCCCCCCCCCCCCCCCCCCCCCCCCCCCCCCCCCCCCCCCCCCCCCCCCCCCCCCCCCCCCCCCCCCCCCCCCCCCCCCCCCCCCCCCCCCCCCCCCCCCCCCCCCCCCCCCCCCCCCCCCCCCCCCCCCCCCCCCCCCCCCCCCCCCCCCCCCCCCCCCCCCCCCCCCCCCCCCCCCCCCCCCCCCCCCCCCCCCCCCCCCCCCCCCCCCCCCCCCCCCCCCCCCCCCCCCCCCCCCCCCCCCCCCCCCCCCCCCCCCCCCCCCCCCCCCCCCCCCCCCCCCCCCCCCCCCCCCCCCCCCCCCCCCCCCCCCCCCCCCCCCCCCCCCCCCCCCCCCCCCCCCCCCCCCCCCCCCCCCCCCCCCCCCCCCCCCCCCCCCCCCCCCCCCCCCCCCCCCCCCCCCCCCCCCCCCCCCCCCCCCCCCCCCCCCCCCCCCCCCCCCCCCCCCCCCCCCCCCCCCCCCCCCCCCCCCCCCCCCCCCCCCCCCCCCCCCCCCCCCCCCCCCCCCCCCCCCCCCCCCCCCCCCCCCCCCCCCCCCCCCCCCCCCCCCCCCCCCCCCCCCCCCCCCCCCCCCCCCCCCCCCCCCCCCCCCCCCCCCCCCCCCCCCCCCCCCCCCCCCCCCCCCCCCCCCCCCCCCCCCCCCCCCCCCCCCCCCCCCCCCCCCCCCCCCCCCCCCCCCCCCCCCCCCCCCCCCCCCCCCCCCCCCCCCCCCCCCCCCCCCCCCCCCCCCCCCCCCCCCCCCCCCCCCCCCCCCCCCCCCCCCCCCCCCCCCCCCCCCCCCCCCCCCCCCCCCCCCCCCCCCCCCCCCCCCCCCCCCCCCCCCCCCCCCCCCCCCCCCCCCCCCCCCCCCCCCCCCCCCCCCCCCCCCCCCCCCCCCCCCCCCCCCCCCCCCCCCCCCCCCCCCCCCCCCCCCCCCCCCCCCCCCCCCCCCCCCCCCCCCCCCCCCCCCCCCCCCCCCCCCCCCCCCCCCCCCCCCCCCCCCCCCCCCCCCCCCCCCCCCCCCCCCCCCCCCCCCCCCCCCCCCCCCCCCCCCCCCCCCCCCCCCCCCCCCCCCCCCCCCCCCCCCCCCCCCCCCCCCCCCCCCCCCCCCCCCCCCCCCCCCCCCCCCCCCCCCCCCCCCCCCCCCCCCCCCCCCCCCCCCCCCCCCCCCCCCCCCCCCCCCCCCCCCCCCCCCCCCCCCCCCCCCCCCCCCCCCCCCCCCCCCCCCCCCCCCCCCCCCCCCCCCCCCCCCCCCCCCCCCCCCCCCCCCCCCCCCCCCCCCCCCCCCCCCCCCCCCCCCCCCCCCCCCCCCCCCCCCCCCCCCCCCCCCCCCCCCCCCCCCCCCCCCCCCCCCCCCCCCCCCCCCCCCCCCCCCCCCCCCCCCCCCCCCCCCCCCCCCCCCCCCCCCCCCCCCCCCCCCCCCCCCCCCCCCCCCCCCCCCCCCCCCCCCCCCCCCCCCCCCCCCCCCCCCCCCCCCCCCCCCCCCCCCCCCCCCCCCCCCCCCCCCCCCCCCCCCCCCCCCCCCCCCCCCCCCCCCCCCCCCCCCCCCCCCCCCCCCCCCCCCCCCCCCCCCCCCCCCCCCCCCCCCCCCCCCCCCCCCCCCCCCCCCCCCCCCCCCCCCCCCCCCCCCCCCCCCCCCCCCCCCCCCCCCCCCCCCCCCCCCCCCCCCCCCCCCCCCCCCCCCCCCCCCCCCCCCCCCCCCCCCCCCCCCCCCCCCCCCCCCCCCCCCCCCCCCCCCCCCCCCCCCCCCCCCCCCCCCCCCCCCCCCCCCCCCCCCCCCCCCCCCCCCCCCCCCCCCCCCCCCCCCCCCCCCCCCCCCCCCCCCCCCCCCCCCCCCCCCCCCCCCCCCCCCCCCCCCCCCCCCCCCCCCCCCCCCCCCCCCCCCCCCCCCCCCCCCCCCCCCCCCCCCCCCCCCCCCCCCCCCCCCCCCCCCCCCCCCCCCCCCCCCCCCCCCCCCCCCCCCCCCCCCCCCCCCCCCCCCCCCCCCCCCCCCCCCCCCCCCCCCCCCCCCCCCCCCCCCCCCCCCCCCCCCCCCCCCCCCCCCCCCCCCCCCCCCCCCCCCCCCCCCCCCCCCCCCCCCCCCCCCCCCCCCCCCCCCCCCCCCCCCCCCCCCCCCCCCCCCCCCCCCCCCCCCCCCCCCCCCCCCCCCCCCCCCCCCCCCCCCCCCCCCCCCCCCCCCCCCCCCCCCCCCCCCCCCCCCCCCCCCCCCCCCCCCCCCCCCCCCCCCCCCCCCCCCCCCCCCCCCCCCCCCCCCCCCCCCCCCCCCCCCCCCCCCCCCCCCCCCCCCCCCCCCCCCCCCCCCCCCCCCCCCCCCCCCCCCCCCCCCCCCCCCCCCCCCCCCCCCCCCCCCCCCCCCCCCCCCCCCCCCCCCCCCCCCCCCCCCCCCCCCCCCCCCCCCCCCCCCCCCCCCCCCCCCCCCCCCCCCCCCCCCCCCCCCCCCCCCCCCCCCCCCCCCCCCCCCCCCCCCCCCCCCCCCCCCCCCCCCCCCCCCCCCCCCCCCCCCCCCCCCCCCCCCCCCCCCCCCCCCCCCCCCCCCCCCCCCCCCCCCCCCCCCCCCCCCCCCCCCCCCCCCCCCCCCCCCCCCCCCCCCCCCCCCCCCCCCCCCCCCCCCCCCCCCCCCCCCCCCCCCCCCCCCCCCCCCCCCCCCCCCCCCCCCCCCCCCCCCCCCCCCCCCCCCCCCCCCCCCCCCCCCCCCCCCCCCCCCCCCCCCCCCCCCCCCCCCCCCCCCCCCCCCCCCCCCCCCCCCCCCCCCCCCCCCCCCCCCCCCCCCCCCCCCCCCCCCCCCCCCCCCCCCCCCCCCCCCCCCCCCCCCCCCCCCCCCCCCCCCCCCCCCCCCCCCCCCCCCCCCCCCCCCCCCCCCCCCCCCCCCCCCCCCCCCCCCCCCCCCCCCCCCCCCCCCCCCCCCCCCCCCCCCCCCCCCCCCCCCCCCCCCCCCCCCCCCCCCCCCCCCCCCCCCCCCCCCCCCCCCCCCCCCCCCCCCCCCCCCCCCCCCCCCCCCCCCCCCCCCCCCCCCCCCCCCCCCCCCCCCCCCCCCCCCCCCCCCCCCCCCCCCCCCCCCCCCCCCCCCCCCCCCCCCCCCCCCCCCCCCCCCCCCCCCCCCCCCCCCCCCCCCCCCCCCCCCCCCCCCCCCCCCCCCCCCCCCCCCCCCCCCCCCCCCCCCCCCCCCCCCCCCCCCCCCCCCCCCCCCCCCCCCCCCCCCCCCCCCCCCCCCCCCCCCCCCCCCCCCCCCCCCCCCCCCCCCCCCCCCCCCCCCCCCCCCCCCCCCCCCCCCCCCCCCCCCCCCCCCCCCCCCCCCCCCCCCCCCCCCCCCCCCCCCCCCCCCCCCCCCCCCCCCCCCCCCCCCCCCCCCCCCCCCCCCCCCCCCCCCCCCCCCCCCCCCCCCCCCCCCCCCCCCCCCCCCCCCCCCCCCCCCCCCCCCCCCCCCCCCCCCCCCCCCCCCCCCCCCCCCCCCCCCCCCCCCCCCCCCCCCCCCCCCCCCCCCCCCCCCCCCCCCCCCCCCCCCCCCCCCCCCCCCCCCCCCCCCCCCCCCCCCCCCCCCCCCCCCCCCCCCCCCCCCCCCCCCCCCCCCCCCCCCCCCCCCCCCCCCCCCCCCCCCCCCCCCCCCCCCCCCCCCCCCCCCCCCCCCCCCCCCCCCCCCCCCCCCCCCCCCCCCCCCCCCCCCCCCCCCCCCCCCCCCCCCCCCCCCCCCCCCCCCCCCCCCCCCCCCCCCCCCCCCCCCCCCCCCCCCCCCCCCCCCCCCCCCCCCCCCCCCCCCCCCCCCCCCCCCCCCCCCCCCCCCCCCCCCCCCCCCCCCCCCCCCCCCCCCCCCCCCCCCCCCCCCCCCCCCCCCCCCCCCCCCCCCCCCCCCCCCCCCCCCCCCCCCCCCCCCCCCCCCCCCCCCCCCCCCCCCCCCCCCCCCCCCCCCCCCCCCCCCCCCCCCCCCCCCCCCCCCCCCCCCCCCCCCCCCCCCCCCCCCCCCCCCCCCCCCCCCCCCCCCCCCCCCCCCCCCCCCCCCCCCCCCCCCCCCCCCCCCCCCCCCCCCCCCCCCCCCCCCCCCCCCCCCCCCCCCCCCCCCCCCCCCCCCCCCCCCCCCCCCCCCCCCCCCCCCCCCCCCCCCCCCCCCCCCCCCCCCCCCCCCCCCCCCCCCCCCCCCCCCCCCCCCCCCCCCCCCCCCCCCCCCCCCCCCCCCCCCCCCCCCCCCCCCCCCCCCCCCCCCCCCCCCCCCCCCCCCCCCCCCCCCCCCCCCCCCCCCCCCCCCCCCCCCCCCCCCCCCCCCCCCCCCCCCCCCCCCCCCCCCCCCCCCCCCCCCCCCCCCCCCCCCCCCCCCCCCCCCCCCCCCCCCCCCCCCCCCCCCCCCCCCCCCCCCCCCCCCCCCCCCCCCCCCCCCCCCCCCCCCCCCCCCCCCCCCCCCCCCCCCCCCCCCCCCCCCCCCCCCCCCCCCCCCCCCCCCCCCCCCCCCCCCCCCCCCCCCCCCCCCCCCCCCCCCCCCCCCCCCCCCCCCCCCCCCCCCCCCCCCCCCCCCCCCCCCCCCCCCCCCCCCCCCCCCCCCCCCCCCCCCCCCCCCCCCCCCCCCCCCCCCCCCCCCCCCCCCCCCCCCCCCCCCCCCCCCCCCCCCCCCCCCCCCCCCCCCCCCCCCCCCCCCCCCCCCCCCCCCCCCCCCCCCCCCCCCCCCCCCCCCCCCCCCCCCCCCCCCCCCCCCCCCCCCCCCCCCCCCCCCCCCCCCCCCCCCCCCCCCCCCCCCCCCCCCCCCCCCCCCCCCCCCCCCCCCCCCCCCCCCCCCCCCCCCCCCCCCCCCCCCCCCCCCCCCCCCCCCCCCCCCCCCCCCCCCCCCCCCCCCCCCCCCCCCCCCCCCCCCCCCCCCCCCCCCCCCCCCCCCCCCCCCCCCCCCCCCCCCCCCCCCCCCCCCCCCCCCCCCCCCCCCCCCCCCCCCCCCCCCCCCCCCCCCCCCCCCCCCCCCCCCCCCCCCCCCCCCCCCCCCCCCCCCCCCCCCCCCCCCCCCCCCCCCCCCCCCCCCCCCCCCCCCCCCCCCCCCCCCCCCCCCCCCCCCCCCCCCCCCCCCCCCCCCCCCCCCCCCCCCCCCCCCCCCCCCCCCCCCCCCCCCCCCCCCCCCCCCCCCCCCCCCCCCCCCCCCCCCCCCCCCCCCCCCCCCCCCCCCCCCCCCCCCCCCCCCCCCCCCCCCCCCCCCCCCCCCCCCCCCCCCCCCCCCCCCCCCCCCCCCCCCCCCCCCCCCCCCCCCCCCCCCCCCCCCCCCCCCCCCCCCCCCCCCCCCCCCCCCCCCCCCCCCCCCCCCCCCCCCCCCCCCCCCCCCCCCCCCCCCCCCCCCCCCCCCCCCCCCCCCCCCCCCCCCCCCCCCCCCCCCCCCCCCCCCCCCCCCCCCCCCCCCCCCCCCCCCCCCCCCCCCCCCCCCCCCCCCCCCCCCCCCCCCCCCCCCCCCCCCCCCCCCCCCCCCCCCCCCCCCCCCCCCCCCCCCCCCCCCCCCCCCCCCCCCCCCCCCCCCCCCCCCCCCCCCCCCCCCCCCCCCCCCCCCCCCCCCCCCCCCCCCCCCCCCCCCCCCCCCCCCCCCCCCCCCCCCCCCCCCCCCCCCCCCCCCCCCCCCCCCCCCCCCCCCCCCCCCCCCCCCCCCCCCCCCCCCCCCCCCCCCCCCCCCCCCCCCCCCCCCCCCCCCCCCCCCCCCCCCCCCCCCCCCCCCCCCCCCCCCCCCCCCCCCCCCCCCCCCCCCCCCCCCCCCCCCCCCCCCCCCCCCCCCCCCCCCCCCCCCCCCCCCCCCCCCCCCCCCCCCCCCCCCCCCCCCCCCCCCCCCCCCCCCCCCCCCCCCCCCCCCCCCCCCCCCCCCCCCCCCCCCCCCCCCCCCCCCCCCCCCCCCCCCCCCCCCCCCCCCCCCCCCCCCCCCCCCCCCCCCCCCCCCCCCCCCCCCCCCCCCCCCCCCCCCCCCCCCCCCCCCCCCCCCCCCCCCCCCCCCCCCCCCCCCCCCCCCCCCCCCCCCCCCCCCCCCCCCCCCCCCCCCCCCCCCCCCCCCCCCCCCCCCCCCCCCCCCCCCCCCCCCCCCCCCCCCCCCCCCCCCCCCCCCCCCCCCCCCCCCCCCCCCCCCCCCCCCCCCCCCCCCCCCCCCCCCCCCCCCCCCCCCCCCCCCCCCCCCCCCCCCCCCCCCCCCCCCCCCCCCCCCCCCCCCCCCCCCCCCCCCCCCCCCCCCCCCCCCCCCCCCCCCCCCCCCCCCCCCCCCCCCCCCCCCCCCCCCCCCCCCCCCCCCCCCCCCCCCCCCCCCCCCCCCCCCCCCCCCCCCCCCCCCCCCCCCCCCCCCCCCCCCCCCCCCCCCCCCCCCCCCCCCCCCCCCCCCCCCCCCCCCCCCCCCCCCCCCCCCCCCCCCCCCCCCCCCCCCCCCCCCCCCCCCCCCCCCCCCCCCCCCCCCCCCCCCCCCCCCCCCCCCCCCCCCCCCCCCCCCCCCCCCCCCCCCCCCCCCCCCCCCCCCCCCCCCCCCCCCCCCCCCCCCCCCCCCCCCCCCCCCCCCCCCCCCCCCCCCCCCCCCCCCCCCCCCCCCCCCCCCCCCCCCCCCCCCCCCCCCCCCCCCCCCCCCCCCCCCCCCCCCCCCCCCCCCCCCCCCCCCCCCCCCCCCCCCCCCCCCCCCCCCCCCCCCCCCCCCCCCCCCCCCCCCCCCCCCCCCCCCCCCCCCCCCCCCCCCCCCCCCCCCCCCCCCCCCCCCCCCCCCCCCCCCCCCCCCCCCCCCCCCCCCCCCCCCCCCCCCCCCCCCCCCCCCCCCCCCCCCCCCCCCCCCCCCCCCCCCCCCCCCCCCCCCCCCCCCCCCCCCCCCCCCCCCCCCCCCCCCCCCCCCCCCCCCCCCCCCCCCCCCCCCCCCCCCCCCCCCCCCCCCCCCCCCCCCCCCCCCCCCCCCCCCCCCCCCCCCCCCCCCCCCCCCCCCCCCCCCCCCCCCCCCCCCCCCCCCCCCCCCCCCCCCCCCCCCCCCCCCCCCCCCCCCCCCCCCCCCCCCCCCCCCCCCCCCCCCCCCCCCCCCCCCCCCCCCCCCCCCCCCCCCCCCCCCCCCCCCCCCCCCCCCCCCCCCCCCCCCCCCCCCCCCCCCCCCCCCCCCCCCCCCCCCCCCCCCCCCCCCCCCCCCCCCCCCCCCCCCCCCCCCCCCCCCCCCCCCCCCCCCCCCCCCCCCCCCCCCCCCCCCCCCCCCCCCCCCCCCCCCCCCCCCCCCCCCCCCCCCCCCCCCCCCCCCCCCCCCCCCCCCCCCCCCCCCCCCCCCCCCCCCCCCCCCCCCCCCCCCCCCCCCCCCCCCCCCCCCCCCCCCCCCCCCCCCCCCCCCCCCCCCCCCCCCCCCCCCCCCCCCCCCCCCCCCCCCCCCCCCCCCCCCCCCCCCCCCCCCCCCCCCCCCCCCCCCCCCCCCCCCCCCCCCCCCCCCCCCCCCCCCCCCCCCCCCCCCCCCCCCCCCCCCCCCCCCCCCCCCCCCCCCCCCCCCCCCCCCCCCCCCCCCCCCCCCCCCCCCCCCCCCCCCCCCCCCCCCCCCCCCCCCCCCCCCCCCCCCCCCCCCCCCCCCCCCCCCCCCCCCCCCCCCCCCCCCCCCCCCCCCCCCCCCCCCCCCCCCCCCCCCCCCCCCCCCCCCCCCCCCCCCCCCCCCCCCCCCCCCCCCCCCCCCCCCCCCCCCCCCCCCCCCCCCCCCCCCCCCCCCCCCCCCCCCCCCCCCCCCCCCCCCCCCCCCCCCCCCCCCCCCCCCCCCCCCCCCCCCCCCCCCCCCCCCCCCCCCCCCCCCCCCCCCCCCCCCCCCCCCCCCCCCCCCCCCCCCCCCCCCCCCCCCCCCCCCCCCCCCCCCCCCCCCCCCCCCCCCCCCCCCCCCCCCCCCCCCCCCCCCCCCCCCCCCCCCCCCCCCCCCCCCCCCCCCCCCCCCCCCCCCCCCCCCCCCCCCCCCCCCCCCCCCCCCCCCCCCCCCCCCCCCCCCCCCCCCCCCCCCCCCCCCCCCCCCCCCCCCCCCCCCCCCCCCCCCCCCCCCCCCCCCCCCCCCCCCCCCCCCCCCCCCCCCCCCCCCCCCCCCCCCCCCCCCCCCCCCCCCCCCCCCCCCCCCCCCCCCCCCCCCCCCCCCCCCCCCCCCCCCCCCCCCCCCCCCCCCCCCCCCCCCCCCCCCCCCCCCCCCCCCCCCCCCCCCCCCCCCCCCCCCCCCCCCCCCCCCCCCCCCCCCCCCCCCCCCCCCCCCCCCCCCCCCCCCCCCCCCCCCCCCCCCCCCCCCCCCCCCCCCCCCCCCCCCCCCCCCCCCCCCCCCCCCCCCCCCCCCCCCCCCCCCCCCCCCCCCCCCCCCCCCCCCCCCCCCCCCCCCCCCCCCCCCCCCCCCCCCCCCCCCCCCCCCCCCCCCCCCCCCCCCCCCCCCCCCCCCCCCCCCCCCCCCCCCCCCCCCCCCCCCCCCCCCCCCCCCCCCCCCCCCCCCCCCCCCCCCCCCCCCCCCCCCCCCCCCCCCCCCCCCCCCCCCCCCCCCCCCCCCCCCCCCCCCCCCCCCCCCCCCCCCCCCCCCCCCCCCCCCCCCCCCCCCCCCCCCCCCCCCCCCCCCCCCCCCCCCCCCCCCCCCCCCCCCCCCCCCCCCCCCCCCCCCCCCCCCCCCCCCCCCCCCCCCCCCCCCCCCCCCCCCCCCCCCCCCCCCCCCCCCCCCCCCCCCCCCCCCCCCCCCCCCCCCCCCCCCCCCCCCCCCCCCCCCCCCCCCCCCCCCCCCCCCCCCCCCCCCCCCCCCCCCCCCCCCCCCCCCCCCCCCCCCCCCCCCCCCCCCCCCCCCCCCCCCCCCCCCCCCCCCCCCCCCCCCCCCCCCCCCCCCCCCCCCCCCCCCCCCCCCCCCCCCCCCCCCCCCCCCCCCCCCCCCCCCCCCCCCCCCCCCCCCCCCCCCCCCCCCCCCCCCCCCCCCCCCCCCCCCCCCCCCCCCCCCCCCCCCCCCCCCCCCCCCCCCCCCCCCCCCCCCCCCCCCCCCCCCCCCCCCCCCCCCCCCCCCCCCCCCCCCCCCCCCCCCCCCCCCCCCCCCCCCCCCCCCCCCCCCCCCCCCCCCCCCCCCCCCCCCCCCCCCCCCCCCCCCCCCCCCCCCCCCCCCCCCCCCCCCCCCCCCCCCCCCCCCCCCCCCCCCCCCCCCCCCCCCCCCCCCCCCCCCCCCCCCCCCCCCCCCCCCCCCCCCCCCCCCCCCCCCCCCCCCCCCCCCCCCCCCCCCCCCCCCCCCCCCCCCCCCCCCCCCCCCCCCCCCCCCCCCCCCCCCCCCCCCCCCCCCCCCCCCCCCCCCCCCCCCCCCCCCCCCCCCCCCCCCCCCCCCCCCCCCCCCCCCCCCCCCCCCCCCCCCCCCCCCCCCCCCCCCCCCCCCCCCCCCCCCCCCCCCCCCCCCCCCCCCCCCCCCCCCCCCCCCCCCCCCCCCCCCCCCCCCCCCCCCCCCCCCCCCCCCCCCCCCCCCCCCCCCCCCCCCCCCCCCCCCCCCCCCCCCCCCCCCCCCCCCCCCCCCCCCCCCCCCCCCCCCCCCCCCCCCCCCCCCCCCCCCCCCCCCCCCCCCCCCCCCCCCCCCCCCCCCCCCCCCCCCCCCCCCCCCCCCCCCCCCCCCCCCCCCCCCCCCCCCCCCCCCCCCCCCCCCCCCCCCCCCCCCCCCCCCCCCCCCCCCCCCCCCCCCCCCCCCCCCCCCCCCCCCCCCCCCCCCCCCCCCCCCCCCCCCCCCCCCCCCCCCCCCCCCCCCCCCCCCCCCCCCCCCCCCCCCCCCCCCCCCCCCCCCCCCCCCCCCCCCCCCCCCCCCCCCCCCCCCCCCCCCCCCCCCCCCCCCCCCCCCCCCCCCCCCCCCCCCCCCCCCCCCCCCCCCCCCCCCCCCCCCCCCCCCCCCCCCCCCCCCCCCCCCCCCCCCCCCCCCCCCCCCCCCCCCCCCCCCCCCCCCCCCCCCCCCCCCCCCCCCCCCCCCCCCCCCCCCCCCCCCCCCCCCCCCCCCCCCCCCCCCCCCCCCCCCCCCCCCCCCCCCCCCCCCCCCCCCCCCCCCCCCCCCCCCCCCCCCCCCCCCCCCCCCCCCCCCCCCCCCCCCCCCCCCCCCCCCCCCCCCCCCCCCCCCCCCCCCCCCCCCCCCCCCCCCCCCCCCCCCCCCCCCCCCCCCCCCCCCCCCCCCCCCCCCCCCCCCCCCCCCCCCCCCCCCCCCCCCCCCCCCCCCCCCCCCCCCCCCCCCCCCCCCCCCCCCCCCCCCCCCCCCCCCCCCCCCCCCCCCCCCCCCCCCCCCCCCCCCCCCCCCCCCCCCCCCCCCCCCCCCCCCCCCCCCCCCCCCCCCCCCCCCCCCCCCCCCCCCCCCCCCCCCCCCCCCCCCCCCCCCCCCCCCCCCCCCCCCCCCCCCCCCCCCCCCCCCCCCCCCCCCCCCCCCCCCCCCCCCCCCCCCCCCCCCCCCCCCCCCCCCCCCCCCCCCCCCCCCCCCCCCCCCCCCCCCCCCCCCCCCCCCCCCCCCCCCCCCCCCCCCCCCCCCCCCCCCCCCCCCCCCCCCCCCCCCCCCCCCCCCCCCCCCCCCCCCCCCCCCCCCCCCCCCCCCCCCCCCCCCCCCCCCCCCCCCCCCCCCCCCCCCCCCCCCCCCCCCCCCCCCCCCCCCCCCCCCCCCCCCCCCCCCCCCCCCCCCCCCCCCCCCCCCCCCCCCCCCCCCCCCCCCCCCCCCCCCCCCCCCCCCCCCCCCCCCCCCCCCCCCCCCCCCCCCCCCCCCCCCCCCCCCCCCCCCCCCCCCCCCCCCCCCCCCCCCCCCCCCCCCCCCCCCCCCCCCCCCCCCCCCCCCCCCCCCCCCCCCCCCCCCCCCCCCCCCCCCCCCCCCCCCCCCCCCCCCCCCCCCCCCCCCCCCCCCCCCCCCCCCCCCCCCCCCCCCCCCCCCCCCCCCCCCCCCCCCCCCCCCCCCCCCCCCCCCCCCCCCCCCCCCCCCCCCCCCCCCCCCCCCCCCCCCCCCCCCCCCCCCCCCCCCCCCCCCCCCCCCCCCCCCCCCCCCCCCCCCCCCCCCCCCCCCCCCCCCCCCCCCCCCCCCCCCCCCCCCCCCCCCCCCCCCCCCCCCCCCCCCCCCCCCCCCCCCCCCCCCCCCCCCCCCCCCCCCCCCCCCCCCCCCCCCCCCCCCCCCCCCCCCCCCCCCCCCCCCCCCCCCCCCCCCCCCCCCCCCCCCCCCCCCCCCCCCCCCCCCCCCCCCCCCCCCCCCCCCCCCCCCCCCCCCCCCCCCCCCCCCCCCCCCCCCCCCCCCCCCCCCCCCCCCCCCCCCCCCCCCCCCCCCCCCCCCCCCCCCCCCCCCCCCCCCCCCCCCCCCCCCCCCCCCCCCCCCCCCCCCCCCCCCCCCCCCCCCCCCCCCCCCCCCCCCCCCCCCCCCCCCCCCCCCCCCCCCCCCCCCCCCCCCCCCCCCCCCCCCCCCCCCCCCCCCCCCCCCCCCCCCCCCCCCCCCCCCCCCCCCCCCCCCCCCCCCCCCCCCCCCCCCCCCCCCCCCCCCCCCCCCCCCCCCCCCCCCCCCCCCCCCCCCCCCCCCCCCCCCCCCCCCCCCCCCCCCCCCCCCCCCCCCCCCCCCCCCCCCCCCCCCCCCCCCCCCCCCCCCCCCCCCCCCCCCCCCCCCCCCCCCCCCCCCCCCCCCCCCCCCCCCCCCCCCCCCCCCCCCCCCCCCCCCCCCCCCCCCCCCCCCCCCCCCCCCCCCCCCCCCCCCCCCCCCCCCCCCCCCCCCCCCCCCCCCCCCCCCCCCCCCCCCCCCCCCCCCCCCCCCCCCCCCCCCCCCCCCCCCCCCCCCCCCCCCCCCCCCCCCCCCCCCCCCCCCCCCCCCCCCCCCCCCCCCCCCCCCCCCCCCCCCCCCCCCCCCCCCCCCCCCCCCCCCCCCCCCCCCCCCCCCCCCCCCCCCCCCCCCCCCCCCCCCCCCCCCCCCCCCCCCCCCCCCCCCCCCCCCCCCCCCCCCCCCCCCCCCCCCCCCCCCCCCCCCCCCCCCCCCCCCCCCCCCCCCCCCCCCCCCCCCCCCCCCCCCCCCCCCCCCCCCCCCCCCCCCCCCCCCCCCCCCCCCCCCCCCCCCCCCCCCCCCCCCCCCCCCCCCCCCCCCCCCCCCCCCCCCCCCCCCCCCCCCCCCCCCCCCCCCCCCCCCCCCCCCCCCCCCCCCCCCCCCCCCCCCCCCCCCCCCCCCCCCCCCCCCCCCCCCCCCCCCCCCCCCCCCCCCCCCCCCCCCCCCCCCCCCCCCCCCCCCCCCCCCCCCCCCCCCCCCCCCCCCCCCCCCCCCCCCCCCCCCCCCCCCCCCCCCCCCCCCCCCCCCCCCCCCCCCCCCCCCCCCCCCCCCCCCCCCCCCCCCCCCCCCCCCCCCCCCCCCCCCCCCCCCCCCCCCCCCCCCCCCCCCCCCCCCCCCCCCCCCCCCCCCCCCCCCCCCCCCCCCCCCCCCCCCCCCCCCCCCCCCCCCCCCCCCCCCCCCCCCCCCCCCCCCCCCCCCCCCCCCCCCCCCCCCCCCCCCCCCCCCCCCCCCCCCCCCCCCCCCCCCCCCCCCCCCCCCCCCCCCCCCCCCCCCCCCCCCCCCCCCCCCCCCCCCCCCCCCCCCCCCCCCCCCCCCCCCCCCCCCCCCCCCCCCCCCCCCCCCCCCCCCCCCCCCCCCCCCCCCCCCCCCCCCCCCCCCCCCCCCCCCCCCCCCCCCCCCCCCCCCCCCCCCCCCCCCCCCCCCCCCCCCCCCCCCCCCCCCCCCCCCCCCCCCCCCCCCCCCCCCCCCCCCCCCCCCCCCCCCCCCCCCCCCCCCCCCCCCCCCCCCCCCCCCCCCCCCCCCCCCCCCCCCCCCCCCCCCCCCCCCCCCCCCCCCCCCCCCCCCCCCCCCCCCCCCCCCCCCCCCCCCCCCCCCCCCCCCCCCCCCCCCCCCCCCCCCCCCCCCCCCCCCCCCCCCCCCCCCCCCCCCCCCCCCCCCCCCCCCCCCCCCCCCCCCCCCCCCCCCCCCCCCCCCCCCCCCCCCCCCCCCCCCCCCCCCCCCCCCCCCCCCCCCCCCCCCCCCCCCCCCCCCCCCCCCCCCCCCCCCCCCCCCCCCCCCCCCCCCCCCCCCCCCCCCCCCCCCCCCCCCCCCCCCCCCCCCCCCCCCCCCCCCCCCCCCCCCCCCCCCCCCCCCCCCCCCCCCCCCCCCCCCCCCCCCCCCCCCCCCCCCCCCCCCCCCCCCCCCCCCCCCCCCCCCCCCCCCCCCCCCCCCCCCCCCCCCCCCCCCCCCCCCCCCCCCCCCCCCCCCCCCCCCCCCCCCCCCCCCCCCCCCCCCCCCCCCCCCCCCCCCCCCCCCCCCCCCCCCCCCCCCCCCCCCCCCCCCCCCCCCCCCCCCCCCCCCCCCCCCCCCCCCCCCCCCCCCCCCCCCCCCCCCCCCCCCCCCCCCCCCCCCCCCCCCCCCCCCCCCCCCCCCCCCCCCCCCCCCCCCCCCCCCCCCCCCCCCCCCCCCCCCCCCCCCCCCCCCCCCCCCCCCCCCCCCCCCCCCCCCCCCCCCCCCCCCCCCCCCCCCCCCCCCCCCCCCCCCCCCCCCCCCCCCCCCCCCCCCCCCCCCCCCCCCCCCCCCCCCCCCCCCCCCCCCCCCCCCCCCCCCCCCCCCCCCCCCCCCCCCCCCCCCCCCCCCCCCCCCCCCCCCCCCCCCCCCCCCCCCCCCCCCCCCCCCCCCCCCCCCCCCCCCCCCCCCCCCCCCCCCCCCCCCCCCCCCCCCCCCCCCCCCCCCCCCCCCCCCCCCCCCCCCCCCCCCCCCCCCCCCCCCCCCCCCCCCCCCCCCCCCCCCCCCCCCCCCCCCCCCCCCCCCCCCCCCCCCCCCCCCCCCCCCCCCCCCCCCCCCCCCCCCCCCCCCCCCCCCCCCCCCCCCCCCCCCCCCCCCCCCCCCCCCCCCCCCCCCCCCCCCCCCCCCCCCCCCCCCCCCCCCCCCCCCCCCCCCCCCCCCCCCCCCCCCCCCCCCCCCCCCCCCCCCCCCCCCCCCCCCCCCCCCCCCCCCCCCCCCCCCCCCCCCCCCCCCCCCCCCCCCCCCCCCCCCCCCCCCCCCCCCCCCCCCCCCCCCCCCCCCCCCCCCCCCCCCCCCCCCCCCCCCCCCCCCCCCCCCCCCCCCCCCCCCCCCCCCCCCCCCCCCCCCCCCCCCCCCCCCCCCCCCCCCCCCCCCCCCCCCCCCCCCCCCCCCCCCCCCCCCCCCCCCCCCCCCCCCCCCCCCCCCCCCCCCCCCCCCCCCCCCCCCCCCCCCCCCCCCCCCCCCCCCCCCCCCCCCCCCCCCCCCCCCCCCCCCCCCCCCCCCCCCCCCCCCCCCCCCCCCCCCCCCCCCCCCCCCCCCCCCCCCCCCCCCCCCCCCCCCCCCCCCCCCCCCCCCCCCCCCCCCCCCCCCCCCCCCCCCCCCCCCCCCCCCCCCCCCCCCCCCCCCCCCCCCCCCCCCCCCCCCCCCCCCCCCCCCCCCCCCCCCCCCCCCCCCCCCCCCCCCCCCCCCCCCCCCCCCCCCCCCCCCCCCCCCCCCCCCCCCCCCCCCCCCCCCCCCCCCCCCCCCCCCCCCCCCCCCCCCCCCCCCCCCCCCCCCCCCCCCCCCCCCCCCCCCCCCCCCCCCCCCCCCCCCCCCCCCCCCCCCCCCCCCCCCCCCCCCCCCCCCCCCCCCCCCCCCCCCCCCCCCCCCCCCCCCCCCCCCCCCCCCCCCCCCCCCCCCCCCCCCCCCCCCCCCCCCCCCCCCCCCCCCCCCCCCCCCCCCCCCCCCCCCCCCCCCCCCCCCCCCCCCCCCCCCCCCCCCCCCCCCCCCCCCCCCCCCCCCCCCCCCCCCCCCCCCCCCCCCCCCCCCCCCCCCCCCCCCCCCCCCCCCCCCCCCCCCCCCCCCCCCCCCCCCCCCCCCCCCCCCCCCCCCCCCCCCCCCCCCCCCCCCCCCCCCCCCCCCCCCCCCCCCCCCCCCCCCCCCCCCCCCCCCCCCCCCCCCCCCCCCCCCCCCCCCCCCCCCCCCCCCCCCCCCCCCCCCCCCCCCCCCCCCCCCCCCCCCCCCCCCCCCCCCCCCCCCCCCCCCCCCCCCCCCCCCCCCCCCCCCCCCCCCCCCCCCCCCCCCCCCCCCCCCCCCCCCCCCCCCCCCCCCCCCCCCCCCCCCCCCCCCCCCCCCCCCCCCCCCCCCCCCCCCCCCCCCCCCCCCCCCCCCCCCCCCCCCCCCCCCCCCCCCCCCCCCCCCCCCCCCCCCCCCCCCCCCCCCCCCCCCCCCCCCCCCCCCCCCCCCCCCCCCCCCCCCCCCCCCCCCCCCCCCCCCCCCCCCCCCCCCCCCCCCCCCCCCCCCCCCCCCCCCCCCCCCCCCCCCCCCCCCCCCCCCCCCCCCCCCCCCCCCCCCCCCCCCCCCCCCCCCCCCCCCCCCCCCCCCCCCCCCCCCCCCCCCCCCCCCCCCCCCCCCCCCCCCCCCACCCCCCCCCCCCCCCCCCCCCCCCCCCCCCCCCCCCCCCCCCCCCCCCCCCCCCCCCCCCCCCCCCCCCCCCCCCCCCCCCCCCCCCCCCCCCCCCCCCCCCCCCCCCCCCCCCCCCCCCCCCCCCCCCCCCCCCCCCCCCCCCCCCCCCCCCCCCCCCCCCCCCCCCCCCCCCCCCCCCCCCCCCCCCCCCCCCCCCCCCCCCCCCCCCCCCCCCCCCCCCCCCCCCCCCCCCCCCCCCCCCCCCCCCCCCCCCCCCCCCCCCCCCCCCCCCCCCCCCCCCCCCCCCCCCCCCCCCCCCCCCCCCCCCCCCCCCCCCCCCCCCCCCCCCCCCCCCCCCCCCCCCCCCCCCCCCCCCCCCCCCCCCCCCCCCCCCCCCCCCCCCCCCCCCCCCCCCCCCCCCCCCCCCCCCCCCCCCCCCCCCCCCCCCCCCCCCCCCCCCCCCCCCCCCCCCCCCCCCCCCCCCCCCCCCCCCCCCCCCCCCCCCCCCCCCCCCCCCCCCCCCCCCCCCCCCCCCCCCCCCCCCCCCCCCCCCCCCCCCCCCCCCCCCCCCCCCCCCCCCCCCCCCCCCCCCCCCCCCCCCCCCCCCCCCCCCCCCCCCCCCCCCCCCCCCCCCCCCCCCCCCCCCCCCCCCCCCCCCCCCCCCCCCCCCCCCCCCCCCCCCCCCCCCCCCCCCCCCCCCCCCCCCCCCCCCCCCCCCCCCCCCCCCCCCCCCCCCCCCCCCCCCCCCCCCCCCCCCCCCCCCCCCCCCCCCCCCCCCCCCCCCCCCCCCCCCCCCCCCCCCCCCCCCCCCCCCCCCCCCCCCCCCCCCCCCCCCCCCCCCCCCCCCCCCCCCCCCCCCCCCCCCCCCCCCCCCCCCCCCCCCCCCCCCCCCCCCCCCCCCCCCCCCCCCCCCCCCCCCCCCCCCCCCCCCCCCCCCCCCCCCCCCCCCCCCCCCCCCCCCCCCCCCCCCCCCCCCCCCCCCCCCCCCCCCCCCCCCCCCCCCCCCCCCCCCCCCCCCCCCCCCCCCCCCCCCCCCCCCCCCCCCCCCCCCCCCCCCCCCCCCCCCCCCCCCCCCCCCCCCCCCCCCCCCCCCCCCCCCCCCCCCCCCCCCCCCCCCCCCCCCCCCCCCCCCCCCCCCCCCCCCCCCCCCCCCCCCCCCCCCCCCCCCCCCCCCCCCCCCCCCCCCCCCCCCCCCCCCCCCCCCCCCCCCCCCCCCCCCCCCCCCCCCCCCCCCCCCCCCCCCCCCCCCCCCCCCCCCCCCCCCCCCCCCCCCCCCCCCCCCCCCCCCCCCCCCCCCCCCCCCCCCCCCCCCCCCCCCCCCCCCCCCCCCCCCCCCCCCCCCCCCCCCCCCCCCCCCCCCCCCCCCCCCCCCCCCCCCCCCCCCCCCCCCCCCCCCCCCCCCCCCCCCCCCCCCCCCCCCCCCCCCCCCCCCCCCCCCCCCCCCCCCCCCCCCCCCCCCCCCCCCCCCCCCCCCCCCCCCCCCCCCCCCCCCCCCCCCCCCCCCCCCCCCCCCCCCCCCCCCCCCCCCCCCCCCCCCCCCCCCCCCCCCCCCCCCCCCCCCCCCCCCCCCCCCCCCCCCCCCCCCCCCCCCCCCCCCCCCCCCCCCCCCCCCCCCCCCCCCCCCCCCCCCCCCCCCCCCCCCCCCCCCCCCCCCCCCCCCCCCCCCCCCCCCCCCCCCCCCCCCCCCCCCCCCCCCCCCCCCCCCCCCCCCCCCCCCCCCCCCCCCCCCCCCCCCCCCCCCCCCCCCCCCCCCCCCCCCCCCCCCCCCCCCCCCCCCCCCCCCCCCCCCCCCCCCCCCCCCCCCCCCCCCCCCCCCCCCCCCCCCCCCCCCCCCCCCCCCCCCCCCCCCCCCCCCCCCCCCCCCCCCCCCCCCCCCCCCCCCCCCCCCCCCCCCCCCCCCCCCCCCCCCCCCCCCCCCCCCCCCCCCCCCCCCCCCCCCCCCCCCCCCCCCCCCCCCCCCCCCCCCCCCCCCCCCCCCCCCCCCCCCCCCCCCCCCCCCCCCCCCCCCCCCCCCCCCCCCCCCCCCCCCCCCCCCCCCCCCCCCCCCCCCCCCCCCCCCCCCCCCCCCCCCCCCCCCCCCCCCCCCCCCCCCCCCCCCCCCCCCCCCCCCCCCCCCCCCCCCCCCCCCCCCCCCCCCCCCCCCCCCCCCCCCCCCCCCCCCCCCCCCCCCCCCCCCCCCCCCCCCCCCCCCCCCCCCCCCCCCCCCCCCCCCCCCCCCCCCCCCCCCCCCCCCCCCCCCCCCCCCCCCCCCCCCCCCCCCCCCCCCCCCCCCCCCCCCCCCCCCCCCCCCCCCCCCCCCCCCCCCCCCCCCCCCCCCCCCCCCCCCCCCCCCCCCCCCCCCCCCCCCCCCCCCCCCCCCCCCCCCCCCCCCCCCCCCCCCCCCCCCCCCCCCCCCCCCCCCCCCCCCCCCCCCCCCCCCCCCCCCCCCCCCCCCCCCCCCCCCCCCCCCCCCCCCCCCCCCCCCCCCCCCCCCCCCCCCCCCCCCCCCCCCCCCCCCCCCCCCCCCCCCCCCCCCCCCCCCCCCCCCCCCCCCCCCCCCCCCCCCCCCCCCCCCCCCCCCCCCCCCCCCCCCCCCCCCCCCCCCCCCCCCCCCCCCCCCCCCCCCCCCCCCCCCCCCCCCCCCCCCCCCCCCCCCCCCCCCCCCCCCCCCCCCCCCCCCCCCCCCCCCCCCCCCCCCCCCCCCCCCCCCCCCCCCCCCCCCCCCCCCCCCCCCCCCCCCCCCCCCCCCCCCCCCCCCCCCCCCCCCCCCCCCCCCCCCCCCCCCCCCCCCCCCCCCCCCCCCCCCCCCCCCCCCCCCCCCCCCCCCCCCCCCCCCCCCCCCCCCCCCCCCCCCCCCCCCCCCCCCCCCCCCCCCCCCCCCCCCCCCCCCCCCCCCCCCCCCCCCCCCCCCCCCCCCCCCCCCCCCCCCCCCCCCCCCCCCCCCCCCCCCCCCCCCCCCCCCCCCCCCCCCCCCCCCCCCCCCCCCCCCCCCCCCCCCCCCCCCCCCCCCCCCCCCCCCCCCCCCCCCCCCCCCCCCCCCCCCCCCCCCCCCCCCCCCCCCCCCCCCCCCCCCCCCCCCCCCCCCCCCCCCCCCCCCCCCCCCCCCCCCCCCCCCCCCCCCCCCCCCCCCCCCCCCCCCCCCCCCCCCCCCCCCCCCCCCCCCCCCCCCCCCCCCCCCCCCCCCCCCCCCCCCCCCCCCCAA
>NW_026561654.1:0-11356 GCF_028858705.1 Grus americana
CCTGGAGCTGCAGGCTCCACTTAGCATCCAAAAACTCCGACATGCGACTTAGCAGCTCTCTAGCCATAGTCGAGATTCAAGCCTCAAAACTGCAAATGTCAGGGCCCTGCTCCCAAGGAAAACATCCCAGCCCCGAATGCTGTGTCTTTCCTGAAACCTCTACCAATGTCCCATTCACAGCCCTACTAACCCTGGAGCTGCAGGCTCCATTAGCATCCAAAAACTCCGACATGCGACTTAGCAGCTCTCTAGCCATAGTCGAGATTCAAGCCTCAAAACTGCAAATGTCAGGGCCCTGCTCCCAGGAAAACTGCCAGCCCCGAATGCTGTGTCTTTCCTGAAACCTCTACCAATGTCCCATTCACAGCCCTACTAACCCTGGAGCTGCAGCTTTCTTTACGCATCCAAAAACTCCGACATGCGACTTAGCAGCTCTCTAGCCATAGTCGAGATTCAAGCCTCAAAACTGCAAATGTCAGGGCCCTGCTCCCAGGGAAAACTGCCAGCCCCGAATGCTGTTTATTTCCTGAAACCTCTACCATGTCCCATTCACAGCCCTACTAACCCTGGAGCTGCAGGCTCCTTTAGGCATCCAAAAACTCCGACATGCGACTTAGCAGCTCTCTAGCCATAGTCGAGAGTCAAGCCTCAAAACTGCAAATGTCAGGGCCCTGCTCCCAGGCGAAACCTGCCAGCCCCGAATGCTCTTACTTTCCTGAAACCTCTACCATGGCGCCATTCACAGCCCTACTAACCCTGGAGCTGCAGGCTCCATTAGCATCCAAAAACTCCGACATGCGACTTAGCAGCTCTCTAGCCATAGTCCTCCTTTGCCCGTCAAAAATGCAAATGTCAGGGCCCTGCTCCCGGTTGAAACCTGGCAGCCCCGAATGCTGTTTCTTTCCTGAAACCTCTACCAATGTCCCATTCACAGCCCTACTAACCCTGGAGCTGCAGGCTCCACTAGGCATCAAAAAACTCCGACATGCGACTTAGCAGCTCTCTAGCCATAGTCGAGATCAAGCCTCAAAACTGCAAATGTCAGGGCCCTGCTCCCAAGGAAAACATCCCAGCCCCGAATGCTGTTTCATTCCTGAAACCTCTACCAATGTCCCCATTCACAGCCCTACTAACCCTGGAGCTGCAGCTTTCTTTAGCATCCAAAAACTCCGACATGCGACTTAGCAGCTCTCTAGCCATAGTCGAGATTCAAGCCTCAAAACTGCAAATGTCAGGGCCCTGCTCCCAGGCGAAACCTGCCAGCCCCGAATGCTCTTACTTTCCTGAAACCTCTACCATGGCGCCATTCACAGCCCTACTAACCCTGGAGCTGCAGGCTCCATTAGGCATCCAAAAACTCCGACATGCGACTTAGCAGCTCTCTAGCCATCGACCGCCTTTGCCTCAAAAATGCAAATGTCAGGGCCCTGCTCCCATGAAACCTGCCAGCCCCGAATGCTGTTTATTTCCTGAAACCTCTACCAATGTCCCATTCACAGCCCTACTAAACCTGGAGCTGCAGGCTCCACTAGGCATCCAAAAACTCCGACATGTGACTTAGCAGCTCTCTAGCCATAGTCGAGATTCAAGCCTCAAAACTGCAAATGTCAGGCCCCTGCTCCCAAGGAAAACATCCCAGCCCCGAATGCTGTTATTTCCTGAAACCTCTACCAATGTCCCATTCACAGCCCTACTAACCCTGGAGCTGCAGGCTCCTTTAGCATCCAAAAACTCCGACATGCGACTTAGCAGCTCTCTAGCCATAGTCGAGATTCAAGCCTCAAAACTGCAAATGTCAGGGCCCTGCTCCCAGGCGAAACCTGCCAGCCCGAATGCTGTTCTTTCCTGAAACCTCTACCATGGCGCCATTCACAGCCCTACTAACCCTGGAGCTGCAGCTCCTTTAGCATCCAAAAACTCCGACATGCGACTTAGCAGCTCTCTAGCCATAGTCGAGATTCAAGCCTCAAAACTGCAAATGTCAGGGCCCTGCTCCAGGCGAAACCTGCCAGCCCCGAATGCTGTTTCTTTCCTGAAACCTCTACCATGGCCCATTCACAGCCCTACTAACCCTGGAGCTGCAGGCTCCATTAGGCATCCAAAAACTCCGACATGCGACTTAGCAGCTCTCTAGCCATACGACGCCTTTGCCTCAAAACTGCAAATGTCAGGGGCCTGCTCCCGGATGAAACCTGCCAGCCCCGAATGCTGTTTCTTTCCTGAAACCTCTACCAATGTCCCATTCACAGCCCTACTAACCCTGGAGCTGCAGGCTCCATTAGGCATCCAAAAACTCCGACATGCGACTTAGCAGCTCTCTAGCCATAGTCGAGATTCAAGCCTCAAAACTGCAAATGTCAGGGCCCTGCTCCAAGGAAAACATCCCAAGCCCCGAATGCTGTGTCTTTCCTGAAACCTCTACCAATGTCCCATTCACAGCCCTACTAACCCTGGAGCTGCAGCTTTCTTTACGCATCCAAAAACTCCGACATGCGACTTAGCAGCTCTCTAGCCATAGTCGAGATTCAAGCCTCAAAACTGCAAATGTCAGGGCCCTGCTCCCAGGCGAAACCTGCCAGCCCCGAATGCTCTTACTTTCCTGAAACCTCTACCATGGCGCCATTCACAGCCCTACTAACCCTGGAGCTGCAGGCTCCATTAGGCATCCAAAAACTCCGACATGCGACTTAGCAGCTCTCTAGCCATCGACCGCCAAGCCTCAAAACTGCAAATGTCAGGGACCGTGCTCCCGGATGAAACCTGCCAGCCCCGAATGCTGTTTATTTCCTGAAACCTCTACCAATGTCCCATTCACAGCCCTACTAACCCTGGAGCTGCAGGCTCCACTAGGCATCCAAAAACTCCGACATGTGACTTAGCAGCTCTCTAGCCATAGTCGAGATTCAAGCCTCAAAACTGCAAATGTCAGGGCCCTGCTCCCAAGGAAAACATGCCAGCCCCGAATGCTGTTTATTTCCTGAAACCTCTACCAATGTCCCATTCACAGCCCTACTAACCCTGGAGCTGCAGGCTCCACTAGGCATCCAAAAACTCCGACATGCGACTTAGCAGCTCTCTAGCCATATTCGAGATTCAAGCCTCAAAACTGCAAATGTCAGGGCCCTGCTCCCAAGGAAACATCCCAGCCCCGAATGCTGTTCTTTCCTGAAACCTCTACCAATGTCCCATTCACAGCCCTACTAACCCTGGAGCTGCAGCTTTCTTTACGCATCCAAAAACTCCGACATGCGACTTAGCAGCTCTCTAGCCATAGTCGAGATTCAAGCCTCAAAACTGCAAATGTCAGGGCCCCTGCTCCCAGGGAAAACTGCCAGCCCCGAATGCTGTTTCTTTCCTGAAACCTCTACCATGGCCCCATTCACAGCCCTACTAACCCTGGAGCTGCAGCTTTCCTTAGGCATCCAAAAACTCCGACATGCGACTTAGCAGCTCTCTAGCCATAGTCGAGATTCAAGCCTCAAAACTGCAAATGTCAGGGCCCTGCTCCCAGGCGAAACCAGCCAGCCCCGAATGCTCTTACTTTCCTGAAACCTCTACCATGGCGCCATTCACAGCCCTACTAACCCTGGAGCTGCAGGCTCCATTAGGCATCCAAAAACTCCGACATGCGACTTAGCAGCTCTCTAGCCATCGACCGCCTTTGCCTCAAAACTGCAAATGTCAGGGCCCTGCTCCCGAGGAAAACCTGCCAGCCCCGAATGCTGTTTATTTCCTGAAACCTCTACCAATGTCCCATTCACAGCCCTACTAACCCTGGAGCTGCAGGCTCCACTAGGCATCCAAAAACTCCGACATGCGACTTAGCAGCTCTCTAGCCATAGTCGAGATTCAAGCCTCAAAACTGCAAATGTCAGGGCCCTGCTCCCAAGGAAAACTCCCAGCCCCGAATGCTGTTTCTTTCCTGAAACCTCTACCAATGTCCCATTCACAGCCCTACTAACCCTGGAGCTGCAGGCTCCTTTACGCATCCAAAAACTCCGACATGCGACTTAGCAGCTCTCTAGCCATAGTCGAGATTCAAGCCTCAAAACTGCAAATGTCAGGGCCCTGCTCCCAGGCGAAACCTGCCAGCCCCGAATGCTCTTACTTTCCTGAAACCTCTACCATGGCCCATTCACAGCCCTACTAACCCTGGAGCTGCAGGCTCCATTAGGCATCCAAAAACTCCGACATGCGACTTAGCAGCTCTCTAGCCATAGACGAGATTTGCCTCAAAACTGCAAATGTCAGGGCCCTGCTCCGGATGAAACCTGCCAGCCCCGAATGCTGTGTCTTTCCTGAAACCTCTACCAATGTCCCATTCACAGCCCTACTAACCCTGGAGCTGCAGGCTCCATTAGGCATCCAAAAACTCCGACATGCGACTTAGCAGCTCTCTAGCCATAGTCGAGATTCAAGCCTCAAAACTGCAAATGTCAGGGCCCTGCTCCCAAGGAAACCTCCAGCCCCGAATGCTGTGTCTTTCCTGAAACCTCTACCAATGTCCCATTCACAGCCCTACTAACCCTGGAGCTGCAGCTCCATTAGGCATCCAAAAACTCCGACATGCGACTTAGCAGCTCTCTAGCCGTTTTCGAGATTCAAGCCTCAAAACTGCAAATGTCAGGGGCCTGCTCCCAGGCGAAACCTGCCAGCCCCGAATGCTCTTTCTTTCCTGAAACCTCTACCATGGTCCCATTCACAGCCCTACTAACCCTGGCTCTGCAGCTTTCTTTACGCATCCAAAAACTCCGACATGCGACTTAGCAGCTCTCTAGCCATAGTCGAGATTCAAGCCTCAAAACTGCAAATGTCAGGGCCCTGCTCCCAGGCGAAACCTGCCAGCCCCGAATGCTGTTTCTTTCCTGAAACCTCTACCATGGCGCCATTCACAGCCCTACTAACCCTGGAGCTGCAGGCTCCTTTAGGCATCCAAAAACTCCGACATGCGACTTAGCAGCTCTCTAGCCATCGTCGAGATTGCCCGTCAAAAATGCAAATGTCAGGGCCCTGCTCCCAGATGAAACCTGGCAGCCCCGAATGCTGTTTATTTCCTGAAACCTCTACCAATGTCCCATTCACAGCCCTACTAACCCTGGAGCTGCAGGCTCCACTAGGAATCAAAAAACTCCGACATGCGACTTAGCAGCTCTCTAGCCATAGTCGAGATTCAAGCCTCAAAACTGCAAATGTCAGGGCCCTGCTCCCAAGAAACATCCCAGCCCCGAATGCTGTGTCTTTCCTGAAACCTCTACCAATGTCCCATTCACAGCCCTACTAACCCTGGAGCTGCAGCTTTCTACGCATCCAAAAACTCCGACATGCGACTTAGCAGCTCTCTAGCCATAGTCGAGATTCAAGCCTCAAAACTGCAAATGTCAGGGCCCTGCTCCCAGGAAACCTGCCAGCCCCGAATGCTGTTACTTTCCTGAAACCTCTACCATGGCCCATTCACAGCCCTACTAACCCTGGAGCTGCAGGCTCCATTAGGCATCCAAAAACTCCGACATGCGACTTAGCAGCTCTCTAGCCATAGTCGAGATTCAAGCCTCAAAACTGCAAATGTCAGGGCCCTGCTCCCAAGGAAAACTGCCAGCCCCGAATGCTGTTCTTTCCTGAAACCTCTACCAATGTCCCATTCACAGCCCTACTAACCCTGGAGCTGCAGCTCCATTAGGCATCCAAAAACTCCGGCATGCGACTTAGCAGCTCTCTAGCCATAGTCGAGATTCAAGCCTCAAAAACTGCAAACGTCTGGGCCCTGCTCCCAGGCGAAACCTGCAGCCCCTAATGTTCTTACTTTCCTGAAACCTCTACCATGGCGCCATTCACAGCCCTACTAACCCTGGAGCTGCAGGCTCCATTAGGCATCCAAAAACTCCGACATGCGACTTAGCAGCTCTCTAGCCATAGTCGAGATTTGCCTCAAAACTGCAAATGTCAGGGCCCTGCTCCCGGCTGAAACCTGCCAGCCCCGAATGCTGTTTCTTTCCTGAAACCTCTACCAATGTCCCATTCACAGCCCTACTAACCCTGGAGCTGCAGCTCCTTTAGGCATCCAAAAACTCCGACATGCGACTTAGCAGCTCTCTAGCCATAGTCGAGATTCAAGCCTCAAAACTGCAAATGTCAGGGCCCTGCTCCCAGGCGAAACCTGCCAGCCCCGAATGCTCTTACTTTCCTGAAACCTCTACCATGGCGCCATTCACAGCCCTACTAACCCTGGAGCTGCAGGCTCCTTTAGGCATCCAAAAACTCCGACATGCGACTTAGCAGCTCTCTAGCCATCGACGCCTTTGCCTCAAAAATGCAAATGTCCGGCCCTGCCCGGATGAAACCTGCCAGCCCCGAATGCTGTTTCTTTCCTGAAACCTCTACCATGTCCCCATTCACAGCCCTACTAACCCTGGAGCTGCAGGCTCCACTTAGGCATCCAAAAACTCCGACATGCGACTTAGCAGCTCTCTAGCCATAGTCGAGATTCAAGCCTCAAAACTGCAAATGTCAGGGCCCTGCTCCCAAGGAAAAACATGCCAGCCCCGAATGCTGTTTCTTTCCTGAAACCTCTACCAATGTCCCATTCACAGCCCTACTAACCCTGGAGCTGCAGGCTCCACTAGCATCCAAAAACTCCGACATGCGACTTAGCAGCTCTCTAGCCATAGTCGAGATTCAAGCCTCAAAACTGCAAATGTCAGGGCCCTGCTCCCAGGAAAACATCCAGCCCCGAATGCTGTGCTTTCCTGAAACCTCTACCATGGTCCCATTCACAGCCCTACTAACCCTGGAGCTGCAGCTTTCTTTACGCATCCAAAACTCCGACATGCGACTTAGCAGCTCTCTAGCCATAGTCGAGATTCAAGCCTCAAAACTGCAAATGTCAGGGCCCTGCTCCCAGGGAAACCTGCCAGCCCCGAATGCTGTTTCTTTCCTGAAACCTCTACCATGGCCCATTCACAGCCCTACTAACCCTGGAGCTGCAGCTTTCTTAGGCATCCAAAAACTCCGACATGCGACTTAGCAGCTCTCTAGCCATAGTCGAGATTCAAGCCTCAAAACTGCAAATGTCAGGGCCCTGCTCCCAGGCGAAACCTGCAGCCCCCCGAATGCTCTTACTTTCCTGAAACCTCTACCATGGCGCCATTCACAGCCCTACTAACCCTGGAGCTGCAGGCTCCTTAGGCATCCAAAAACTCCGACATGCGACTTAGCAGCTCTCTAGCCATCGACGAGATTCGCCTCAAAACTGCAAAAGTCAGGGCCCTGCTCCCGAGGAAACCTGCCAGCCCCGAATGCTGTTTATTTCCTGAAACCTCTACCAATGTCCCATTCACAGCCCTACTAACCCTGGAGCTGCAGGCTCCACTAGGCATCCAAAAACTCCGACATGCGACTTAGCAGCTCTCTAGCCATAGTCGAGATTCAAGCCTCAAAACTGCAAATGTCAGGGCTCTGCTCCCAAGGAAAACATCCCAGCCCCGAATGCTGTTTCTTTCCTGAAACCTCTACCATGGCGCCATCCACAGCCCTACTAACCCTGGCGCTGCAGCTTTCTTTACGCATCCAAAAACTCCGACATGCGACTTAGCAGCTCTCTAGCCATAGTCGAGATTCAAGCCTCAAAACTGCAAATGTCAGGGCCCTGCTCCCAGGCGAAACCTGCCAGCCCCGAATGCTCTTACTTTCCTGAAACCTCTACCATGGCGCCATTCACAGCCCTACTAACCCTGGAGCTGCAGGCTCCATTAGGCATCCAAAAACTCCGACATGCGACTTAGCAGCTCTCTAGCCATAGTCGAGATTCAAGCCTCAAAACTGCAAATGTCAGGGCCCTGCTCCCGGATGAAACCTGGCAGCCCCGAATGCTGTTTATTTCCTGAAACCTCTACCAATGTCCCATTCACAGCCCTACTAACCCTGGAGCTGCAGGCTCCACTAGCATCCAAAAACTCCGACATGCGACTTAGCAGCTCTCTAGCCATAGTCGAGATTCAAGCCTCAAAACTGCAAATGTCAGGGCCCTGCTCCCAAGAAAACATCCCAGCCCCGAATGCTGTTTATTTCCTGAAACCTCTACCATGGTCCCATTCACAGCCCTCCTAACCCTGGAGCTGCAGGCTCCTTTAGGCATCCAAAAACTCCGACATGCGACTTAGCAGCTCTCTAGCCATAGTCGAGATTCAAGCCTCAAAACTGCAAATGTCAGGGCCCTGCTCCCAGGAGAAACCTGCCAGCCCCGAATGCTGTTTCTTTCCTGAAACCTCTCCCAAGGCCCCATTCACAGCCCTACTAACCCTGGAGCTGCAGCTTTCTTTACGCATCCAAAAACTCCGACATGCGACTTAGCAGCTCTCTAGCCATAGTCGAGATTCAAGCCTCAAAACTGCAAATGTCAGGGCCCTGCTCCCAGGCGAAACCTGCCAGCCCCGAATGCTGTTACTTTCCTGAAACCTCTACCATGGCGCCATTCACAGCCCTACTAACCCTGGAGCTGCAGGCTCCATTAGGCATCCAAAAACTCCGACATGCGACTTAGCAGCTCTCTAGCCATACGAGATTCCTTGCCTCAAAACTGCAAATGTCAGGGCCCTGCTCCCGGATGAAACCTGCCAGCCCCGAATGCTGTTTATTTCCTGAAACCTCTACCAATGTCCCATTCACAGCCCTACTAACCCTGGAGCTGCAGGCTCCACTAGGCATCCAAAAACTCCGACATGCGACTTAGCAGCTCTCTAGCCATAGTCGAGATTCAAGCCTCAAAACTGCAAATGTCAGGGCCCTGCTCCAAGGAAAACATCCCAGCCCCGAATGCTGTGTCTTTCCTGAAACCTCTACCAATGTCCCATTCACAGCCCTACTAACCCTGGAGCTGCAGCTTTCTTTACGCATCCAAAAACTCCGACATGCGACTTAGCAGCTCTCTAGCCATAGTCGAGATTCAAGCCTCAAAACTGCAAATGTCAGGGCCCTGCTCCCAGGCGAAACCTGCCCTGCCCCGAATGCTCTTACTTTCCTGAAACCTCTACCATGGGCCCATTCACAGCCCTACTAACCCTGGAGCTGCAGGCTCCATTAGGCATCCAAAAACTCCGACATGCGACTTAGCAGCTCTCTAGCCATAGTCGAGATTTTGCCTCAAAACTGCAAATGTCAGGGCCCTGCTCCCGGATGAAACCTAGCAGCCCCGAATGCTGTTTATTTCCTGAAACCTCTACCATGGCCCCATTCACAGCCCTACTAACCCTGGAGCTGCAGGCTCCATTAGGCATCCAAAAACTCCGACATGCGACTTAGCAGCTCTCTAGCCATAGTCGAGATTCAAGCCTCAAAACTGCAAATGTCAGGGCCCTGCTCCCAGGAGAAACCTCCCAGCCCCGAATGCTGTTTATTTCCTGAAACCTCTACCAATGTCCCATTCACAGCCCTACTAACCCTGGAGCTGCAGGCTCCACTAGCATCCAAAAACTCCGACATGCGACTTAGCAGCTCTCTAGCCATAGTCGAGATTCAAGCCTCAAAACTGCAAATGTCAGGGCCCTGCTCCCAGGCGAAACCTCCCAGCCCCGAATGCTGTTCTTTCCTGAAACCTCTACCATGTCCCATTCACAGCCCTACTAACCCTGGAGCTGCAGCTTTCTTTAGGCATCCAAAAACTCCGACATGCGACTTAGCAGCTCTCTAGCCATAGTCGAGATTCAAGCCTCAAAACTGCAAATGTCAGGGCCCTGCTCCCAGGCGAAACATGCCAGCCCCGAATGCTCTTATTTTCCTGAAACCTCTACCAATGTCCCATTCACAGCCCTACTAACCCTGGAGCTGCAGCTTTCTTTACGCATCCAAAAACTCCGACATGCGACTTAGCAGCTCTCTAGCCATAGTCGAGATTCAAGCCTCAAAACTGCAAATGTCAGGGCCCTGCTCCCAGGCGAAACCTGCCAGCCCCGAATGCTGTTCTTTCCTGAAACCTCTACCATGGCGCCATTCACAGCCCTACTAACCCTGGAGCTGCAGGCTCCATTAGGCATCCAAAAACTCCGACATGCGACTTAGCAGCTCTCTGCCATATCGAGATTTGCCCCTCAAAACTGCAAATGTCAGGGCCTGCTCCCGGCGAAACCTGCAGCCCCGAATGCTGTTTATTTCCTGAAACCTCTACCAATGTCCCATTCACAGCCCTACTAACCCTGGAGCTGCAGGCTCCACTAGGCATCCAAAAACTCCGACATGCGACTTAGCAGCTCTCTAGCCATAGTCGAGATTCAAGCCTCAAAACTGCAAATGTCAGGGCCCTGCTCCCAAAAAACCTGCCAGCCCCGAATGCTGTTTCTTTCCTGAAACCTCTACCATGTCCCATTCACAGCCCTACTAACCCTGGAGCTGCAGCTCCTTTACGCATCCAAAAACTCCGACATGCGACTTAGCAGCTCTCTAGCCATAGTCGAGATTCAAGCCTCAAAACTGCAAATGTCAGGGCCCTGCTCCCAGGCGAAACCTGCCAGCCCCGAATGCTCTTACTTTCCTGAAACCTCTACCATGGCGCCATTCACAGCCCTACTAACCCTGGAGCTGCAGGCTCCATTAGGCATCCAAAAACTCCGACATGCGACTTAGCAGCTCTCTAGCCATCGACGCCTTTGCCCGTCAAAAATGCAAATGTCAGGGCCCTGCTCCCGGATGAAACCTCCAGCCCCGAATGCTGTTTATTTCCTGAAACCTCTACCAATGTCCCATTCACAGCCCTACTAACCCTGGAGCTGCAGGCTCCACTAGCAATCTAAAAACAAAAACTCCGACATCGACTTAGCAGCTCTCTAGCCATATTCGAGATTCAAGCCTCAAAACTGCAAATGTCAGGGCCCTGCTCCCAAGAAAACCTCCCAGCCCCGAATGCTGTTTCTTTCCTGAAACCTCTACCATGGCCCATTCACAGCCCTACTAACCCTGGAGCTGCAGGCTCCTTTAGGCATCCAAAAACTCCGACATGCGACTTAGCAGCTCTCTAGCCATAGTCGAGATTCAAGCCTCAAAACTGCAAATGTCAGGGCCCTGCTCCCAGGCAAACCTGCCAGCCCCGAATGCTGTTTCTTTCCTGAAACCTCTACCATGGCCCATTCACAGCCCTACTAACCCTGGAGCTGCAGGCTCCTTTAGGCATCCAAAAACTCCGACATGCGACTTAGCAGCTCTCTAGCCATAGTCGAGATTCAAGCCTCAAAATGCAAATGTCAGGGCCCTGCTCCCAGGCGAAACCTGCCAGCCCCGAATGCTGTTTCTTTCCTGAAACCTCTACCATGGCCCATTCACAGCCCTACTAACCCTGGAGCTGCAGGCTCCATAGGCATCCAAAAACTCCGAC
>NW_026561655.1:0-66748 GCF_028858705.1 Grus americana
AAAATCAGCTTCCATCCTCAAAACTGTAAACGTCCAGCCCCTGCTCCCAGGCCAAAGCTGACAGCCCCAAAGGCCTGCCTGCCTGAAACCTCCCTCAGCGGCCCTCGCACAGACCCACTCACATTGGGGCTGCGGGCTCACCTACCGGAGCAAGGGCTCAACATAAAGCCTTACGTCACTCCTTGACCAAAATCAGCTTCCACCTCAAAACTGTAAACGTCCAGCCCCTGCTCCCAGGCCAAAGCTGACCAGCCCCAAAAGGCCTGCCTGCCCTGAAACCTCCCTCAGCGGCCCTCGCACAGACCCACTCACATTGGGGCTGCGGGCTCGCCTACCGGAGCAAGGGCTCAACATAGCGCCTTATGTCACCCTCGTCAAAAAATCAGCTTCCATCCTCAAAACGTAAACGTCCAGCCCCTGCTCCCAGGCCAAAGCTGCCAGCCCCAAAAGGCCTGCCTGCCCTGAAACCTCCCTCAGCGGCCCTCGCACAGACCCACTCACATTGGGGCTGCGGGCTCACCTATTGGAGCAAGCTCAACATAAAGCCTTACGTCACCCTTGACCAAAATCAGCTTCCATCCTCAAAACTGTAAACGTCCAGCCCCTGCTCCCAGGCCAAAGCTGCCAGCCCCAAAAGGCCTGCCTGCCCTGAAACCTCCCTCAGCGGCCCTCGCACAGACCCACTCACATTGGGGCTGCGGGCTCGCCTACCGGAGCAAGGGCTCAACATAGCGCCTTACGTCACCCTCGACCAAAATCAGCTTCCATCCTCAAAACTGTAAACGTCCAGCCCCTGCTCCCAGGCCAAAGCTGACAGCCCCAAAAGGCCTGCCTGCCCTGAAACCTCCCTCAGCGGCCCTCGCACAGACCCACTCACATTGGGGCTGCGGGCTCGCCTACCGGAGCAAGGGCTCAACATAGCGCTTACGTCACCCTCGTCAAAAATCAGCTTCCATCCTCAAAACTGTAAACGTCCAGCCCCTGCTCCCAGGCCAAAGCTGACAGCCCCAAAAGGCCTGCCTGCCCTGAAACCTCCCTCAGCGGCCCTCGCACAGACCCACTCACATTGGGGCTGCGGGCTCGCCTACCGGAGCAAGGGCTCAACATAAAGCCTTACGTCACCCTCGACCAAAAATCAGCTTCCATCCTCAAAACTGTAAACGTCCAGCCCCTGCTCCCAGGCCAAAGCTGACAGCCCCAAAAGGCCTGCCTGCCCTGAAACCTCCCTCAGCGGCCCTCGCACAGACCCACTCACATTGGGGCTGCGGGCTCGCCTACCGAGCAAGGGCTCAACATAGCGCCTTATGTCACTCTCAACCAAAATCAGCATTCATCCTCAAAACTGTAAACGTCCAGCCCCTGCTCCCAGGCCAAAGCTGACAGCCCCAAAAGGCCTGCCTGCCCTGAAACCTCCCTCAGCGGCCCTCGCACAGACCCACTCACATTGGGGCTGCGGGCTCGCCTACCGGAGCAAGGGCTCAACATAGAGCCTTATGTCACCCTCGTCAAAAAATCAGCTTCCATCCTCAAAACTGTAAACGTCCAGCCCCTGCTCCCAGGCCAAAGCTGACAGCCCCAAAAGGCCTGCCTGCCCTGAAACCTCCCTCAGCGGCCCTCGCACAGACCCACTCACATTGGGGCTGCGGGCTCACCTATTGGAGCAAGGGCTCAACATAAAGCCTTACGTCACCCTTGACCAAAATCAGCTTCCATCCTCAAAACTGTAAACGTCCAGCCCCTGCTCCCAGGCCAAAGCTGACAGCCCCAAAAGGCCTGCCTGCCCTGAAACCTCCCTCAGCGGCCCTCGCACAGACCCACTCACATTGGGGCTGCGGGCTCGCCTACCGGAGCAAGGGCTCAACATAGCGCCTTACGTCACCTAGTCAAAAAATCAGCTTCCATCCTCAAAACGGTAAACGTCCAGCCCCTGCTCCCAGGCCAAAGTTGACAGCCCCAAAAGGCCTGCCTGCCCTGAAACCTCCCTCAGCGGCCCTCGCACAGACCCACTCACATTGGGGCTGCGGGCTCACCTACCGGAGCAAGGGCTCAACATAAAGCCTTACGTCACCCTCGACCAAAATCAGCTTCCATCCTCAAAACTGTAAACGTCCAGCCCCTGCTCCCAGGCCAAAGCTGCCAGCCCCAAAAGGCCTGCCTGCCCTGAAACCTCCCTCAGCGGCCCTCGCACAGACCCACTCACATTGGGGCTGCGGGCTCGCCTACCGGAGCAAGGGCTCAACATAGCGCCTTATGTCACTCTTGACCAAAATCAGCTTCCATCCTCAAAACTGTAAACGTCCAGCCCCTGCTCCCAGGCCAAAGCTGACAGCCCCAAAAGGCCTGCCTGCCCTGAAACCTCCCTCAGCGGCCCTCGCACAGACCCACTCACATTGGGGCTGCGGGCTCGCCTATTGGAGCAAGGGCTCAACATAGTGCCTTATGTCACCCTCGTCAAAAAATCAGCTTCCATCCTCAAAACTGTAAACGTCCAGCCCCTGCTCCCAGGCCAAAGCTGACAGCCCCAAAAGGCCTGCCTGCCCTGAAACCTCCCTCAGCGGCCCTCGCACAGACCCACTCACATTGGGGCTGCGGGCTCGCCTACCGGAGCAAGGGCTCAACATAAAGCCTTACGTCACCCTTCAAAAAATCAGCTTCCATCCTCAAAACTGTAAACGTCCAGCCCCTGCTCCCAGGCCAAAGCTGACAGCCCCAAAAGGCCTGCCTGCCCTGAAACCTCCCTCAGCGGCCCTCGCACAGACCCACTCACATTGGGGCTGCGGGCTCGCCTACCGAGCAAGGGCTCAACATAGCGCCTTATGTCACTCTCAACCAAAATCAGCTTCACCTCAAAACTGTAAACGTCCAGCCCCTGCTCCCAGGCCAAAGCTGACAGCCCCAAAAGGCCTGCCTGCCCTGAAACCTCCCTCAGCGGCCCTCGCACAGACCCACTCACATTGGGGCTGCGGGCTCGCCTACCGGAGCAAGGGCTCAACATAGAGCCTTATGTCACCCTCGTCAAAAAATCAGCTTCCATCCTCAAAACTGTAAACGTCCAGCCCCTGCTCCCAGGCCAAAGCTGACAGCCCCAAAAGGCCTGCCTGCCCTGAAACCTCCCTCAGCGGCCCTCGCTCAGACCCACTCACATTGGGGCTGCGAGGTCACCTATTGGAGCAAGGGCTCAATATACAGCCTTACGTCACCCTTGACCAAAATCAGCTTCCATCCTCAAAACTGTAAACGTCCAGCCCCTGCTCCCAGGCCAAAGCTGCCAGCCCCAAAAGGCCTGCCTGCCCTGAAACCTCCCTCAGCGGCCCTCGCACAGACCCACTCACATTGGGGCTGCGGGCTCGCCTACCGGAGCAAGGGCTCAACATAGCGCCTTACGTCACCCTCGTCAAAAAATCAGCATTCATCCTCAAAACGGTAAACGTCCAGCCCCTGCTCCCAGGCCAAAGCTGACAGCCCCAAAAGGCCTGCCTGCCCTGAAACCTCCCTCAGCGGCCCTCGCACAGACCCACTCACATTGGGGCTGCGGGCTCACCTATTGGAGCAAGGGCTCAACATAAAGCCTTACGTCACCCTTGACCAAAATCAGCTTCCATCCTCAAAACTGTAAACGTCCAGCCCCTGCTCCCAGGCCAAAGCTGCCAGCCCCAAAAGGCCTGCCTGCCCTGAAACCTCCCTCAGCGGCCCTTGCACAGACCCACTCACATTGGGGCTGCGGGCTCGCCTACCGGAGCAAGGGCTCAACATAGCGCCTTATGTCACTCTTGACCAAAATCAGCTTCCATCCTCAAAACTGTAAACGTCCAGCCCCTGCTCCCAGGCCAAAGCTGACAGCCCCAAAAGGCCTGCCTGCCCTGAAACCTCCCTCAGCGGCCCTCGCACAGACCCACTCACATTGGGGCTGCGGGCTCGCCTATTGGAGCAAGGGCTCAACATAGAGCCTTATGTCACCCTCGTCAAAAAATCAGCTTCCATCCTCAAAACTGTAAACGTCCAGCCCCTGCTCCCAGGCCAAAGCTGACAGCCCCAAAAGGCCTGCCTGCCCTGAAACCTCCCTCAGCGGCCCTCGCACAGACCCACTCACATTGGGGCTGCGGGCTCGCCTACCGAGCAAGGGCTCAACATAGCGCCTTATGTCACTCTCAACCAAAATCAGCATTCACCTCAAAACTGTAAACGTCCAGCCCCTGCTCCCAGGCCAAAGCTGACAGCCCCAAAAGGCCTGTCTGCCCTGAAACCTCCCTCAGCGGCCCTCGCACAGACCCACTCACATTGGGGCTGCGGGATCACCTATTGGAACAAGGGCTCAGCATAGCGCCTTACGTCACCCTTGACCAAAATCAGCTTCCATCCTCAAAACTGTAAACGTCCAGCCCCTGCTCCCAGGCCAAAGCTGACAGCCCCAAAAGGCCTGCCTGCCCTGAAACCTCCCTCAGCGGCCCTTGCACAGACCCACTCACATGGGGGCTGCGGGCTCGCCTACCGGAGCAAGGGCTCAACATAGCCTTATGTCACCCTCGTCAAAAATCAGCTTCCATCCTCAAAACTGTAAACGTCCAGCCCCTGCTCCCAGGCCAAAGCTGACAGCCCCAAAAGGCCTCCTGCCCTGAAACCTCCCTCAGCGGCCCTCGCACAGACCCACTCACATTGGGGCTGCGGGCTCGCCTACCGGAGCAAGGGCTGAACATAGCGCCTTATGTCACCCTTGACCAAAATCAGCTTCCATCCTCAAAACTGTAAACGTCCAGCCCCTGCTCCCAGGCCAAAGCTGACAGCCCCAAAAGGCCTGCCTGCCCTGAAACCTCCCTCAGCGGCCCTCGCACAGACCCACTCACATTGGGGCTGCGGGCTCGCCTACTGGAGCAAGGGCTCAACAGAGAGCTTTATGTCACCCTCGTCAAAAAATCAGCTTCCATCCTCAAAACTGTAAACGTCCAGCCCCTGCTCCCAGGCCAAAGCTGACAGCCCCAAAAGGCCTGTCTGCCCTGAAACCTCCCTCAGCGGCCCTCGCACAGACCCACTCACATTGGGGCTGCGGGCTCACCTATTGGAGCAAGGGCTCAACATAAAGCCTTACGTCACCCTTGACCAAAATCAGCTTCCAGCCTCAAAACTGTAAACGTCCAGCCCCTGCTCCCAGGCCAAAGCTGACAGCCCCAAAAGGCCTGCCTGCCCTGAAACCTCCCTCAGCGGCCCTCGCACAGACCCACTCACATGGGGCTGCGGGCTCGCCTACCGGAGCAAGGGCTCAACATAGCGCCTTAGTCACCCTCGTCAAAAAATCAGCTTCATCCTCAAAACGTAAACGTCCAGCCCCTGCTCCCAGGCCAAAGCTGACAGCCCCAAAAGGCCTGTCTGCCCTAAAACCTCCCTCAGCGGCCCTCGCACAGACCCACTCACATTGGGGCTGCGGGCTCACCTATTGGAGCAAGGGCTCAACATAAAGCCTTACGTCACCCTTGACCAAAATCAGCTTCCATCCTCAAAACTGTAAACGTCCAGCCCCTGCTCCCAGGCCAAAGCTGACAGCCCCAAAAGGCCTGCCTGCCCTGAAACCTCCCTCAGCGGCCCTCGCACAGACCCACTCACATTGGGGCTGCGGGCTCGCCTACCGAGCAAGGGCTCAACATAGCGCCTTATGTCACTCTTGACCAAAATCAGCTTCCATCCTCAAAACTGTAAACGTCCAGCCCCTGCTCCCAGGCCAAAGCTGACAGCCCCAAAAGGCCTGCCTGCCCTGAAACCTCCCTCAGCGGCCCTCGCACAGACCCACTCACATTGGGGCTGCGGGCTCGCCTACCGAGCAAGGGCTCAACATAGCGCCTTATGTCACTCTCAACCAAAATCAGCTTCCCTCAAAACTGTAAACGTCCAGCCCCTGCTCCCAGGCCAAAGCTGACAGCCCCAAAAGGCCTGCCTGCCCTGAAACCTCCCTCAGCGGCCCTCGCACAGACCCACTCACATTGGGGCTGCGGGCTCGCCTACCGAGCAAGGGCTCAACATAGCGCCTTATGTCACTCTCAACCAAAATCAGCTTCACCTCAAAACTGTAAACGTCCAGCCCCTGCTCCCAGGCCAAAGCTGACAGCCCCAAAAGGCCTGCCTGCCCTGAAACCTCCCTCAGCGGCCCTCGCACAGACCCACTCACATTGGGGCTGCGGGCTCGCCTACCGAGCAAGGGCTCAACATAGCGCCTTATGTCACTCTTGACCAAAATCAGCTTCCATCCTCAAAACTGTAAACGTCCAGCCCCTGCTCCCAGGCCAAAGCTGCCAGCCCCAAAAGGCCTGCCTGCCCTGAAACCTCCCTCAGCGGCCCTCGCACAGACCCACTCACATTGGGGCTGCGGGCTCGCCTACCGAGCAAGGGCTCAACATAGAGCCTTATGTCACCCTCGTCAAAAAATCAGCTTCCATCCTCAAAACTGTAAACGTCCAGCCCCTGCTCCCAGGCCAAAGCTGACAGCCCCAAAAGGCCTGCCTGCCCTGAAACCTCCCTCAGCGGCCCTCGCACAGACCCACTCACATTGGGGCTGCGGGCTCACCTATTGGAGCAAGGGCTCAACATAGAGCCTTATGTCACTCTCTCACCAAAATCAGCTTCCATCCTCAAAACTGTAAACGTCCAGCCCCTGCTCCCAGGCCAAAGCTGCCAGCCCCAAAAGGCCTGCCTGCCCTGAAACCTCCCTCAGCGGCCCTCGCACAGACCCACTCACATTGGGGCTGCGGGCTCACCTATTGGAGCAAGGGCTCAACATAAAGCCTTACGTCACTCTTGACCAAAATCAGCTTCCATCCTCAAAACTGTAAACGTCCAGCCCCTGCTCCCAGGCCAAAGCTGACAGCCCCAAAAGGCCTGCCTGCCCTGAAACCTCCCTCAGCGGCCCTCGCACAGACCCACTCACATTGGGGCTGCGGGCTCGCCTAGCCGAGCAAGGGCTCAACATAGCGCCTTATGTCACTCTCAACCAAAATCAGCTTCACCTCAAAACGTAAACGTCCAGCCCCTGCTCCCAGGCCAAAGCTGCCAGCCCCAAAAGGCCTGCCTGCCCTGAAACCTCCCTCAGCGGCCCTCGCACAGACCCACTCACATTGGGGCTGCGGGCTCGCCTACCGGAGCAAGGGCTCAACATAGCGCCTTATGTCACCCTCGTCAAAAAATCAGCTTCCATCCTCAAAACTGTAAACGTCCAGCCCCTGCTCCCAGGCCAAAGCTGACAGCCCCAAAAGGCCTGCCTGCCCTGAAACCTCCCTCAGCGGCCCTCGCACAGACCCACTCACATTGGGGCTGCGGGCTCACCTATTGGAGCAAGGGCTCAACATAAAGCCTTACGTCACTCTTGACCAAAATCAGCTTCCATCCTCAAAACTGTAAACGTCCAGCCCCTGCTCCCAGGCCAAAGCTGACAGCCCCAAAAGGCTGCCTGCCCTGAAACCTCCCTCAGCGGCCCTCGCACAGACCCACTCACGCTGGGGCTGCGGGCTCGCCTAGCCGAGCAAGGGCTCAACATAGCGCCTTATGTCACTCTCAACCAAAATCAGCTTCACCTCAAAACTGTAAACGTCCAGCCCCTGCTCCCAGGCCAAAGCTGACAGCCCCAAAAGGCCTGCCTGCCCTGAAACCTCCCTCAGCGGCCCTCGCACAGACCCACTCACATTGGGGCTGCGGGCTCGCCTACCGGAGCAAGGGCTCAACATAGCGCCTTATGTCACTCTTGACCAAAATCAGCTTCCATCCTCAAAACTGTAAACGTCCAGCCCCTGCTCCCAGGCCAAAGCTGACAGCCCCAAAAGGCCTGCCTGCCCTGAAACCTCCCTCAGCGGCCCTCGCACAGACCCACTCACATTGGGGCTGCGGGCTCGCCTATTGGAGCAAGGGCTCAACATAGCGCCTTACGTCACCCTTGACCAAAATCAGCTTCCATCCTCAAAACTGTAAACGTCCAGCCCCTGCTCCCAGGCCAAAGCTGACAGCCCCAAAAGGCCTGCCTGCCCTGAAACCTCCCTCAGCGGCCCTCGCACAGACCCACTCACATTGGGGCTGCGGGCTCGCCTACCGGAGCAAGGGCTCAACATAGCGCCTTATGTCACCCTCGTCAAAAATCAGCTTCCATCCTCAAAACTGTAAACGTCCAGCCCCTGCTCCCAGGCCAAAGCTGACAGCCCCAAAAGGCCTGCCTGCCCTGAAACCTCCCTCAGCGGCCCTCGCACAGACCCACTCACATTGGGGCTGCGGGCTCACCTATTGGAGCAAGGGCTCAACATAAAGCCTTACGTCACCCTTGACCAAAATCAGCTTCCATCCTCAAAACTGTAAACGTCCAGCCCCTGCTCCCAGGCCAAAGCTGACAGCCCCAAAAGGCCTGCCTGCCCTGAAACCTCCCTCAGCGGCCCTCGCACAGACCCACTCACATTGGGGCTGCGGCTCGCCTACCGAGCAAGGGCTCAACATAGAGCCCTACGTCACTCTTGACCAAAATCAGCTTCCATCCTCAAAACTGTAAACGTCCAGCCCCTGCTCCCAGGCCAAAGCTGACAGCCCCAAAAGGCCTGCCTGCCCTGAAACCTCCCTCAGCGGCCCTCGCACAGACCCACTCACATTGGGGCTGCGGGCTCGCCTATTGGAGCAAGGGCTCAACATAGAGCCTTATGTCACCCTTGACAAAAAATCAGCTTCCATCCTCAAAACTGTAAACGTCCAGCCCCTGCTCCCAGGCCAAAGCTGACAGCCCCAAAAGGCCTGCCTGCCCTGAAACCTCCCTCAGCGGCCCTCGCACAGACCCACTCACATTGGGGCTGCGGGCTCGCCTACCGAGCAAGGGCTCAACATAGCGCCTTATGTCACTCTCAACCAAAATCAGCATTCACCTCAAAACTGTAAACGTCCAGCCCCTGCTCCCAGGCCAAAGCTGACAGCCCCAAAAGGCCTGCCTGCCCTGAAACCTCCCTCAGCGGCCCTCGCACAGACCCACTCACATTGGGGCTGCGGGCTCACCTATTGGAGCAAGGGCTCAACATAGCGCCTTACGTCACCCTTGACCAAAATCAGCTTCCATCCTCAAAACTGTAAACGTCCAGCCCCTGCTCCCAGGCCAAAGCTGACAGCCCCAAAAGGCCTGCCTGCCCTGAAACCTCCCTCAGCGGCCCTCGCACAGACCCACTCACATTGGGGCTGCGGGCTCGCCTACCGGAGCAAGGGCTCAACATATAGCCTTATGTCACCCTCGTCAAAAATCAGCTTCATCCTCAAAACTGTAAACGTCCAGCCCCTGCTCCCAGGCCAAAGCTGACAGCCCCAAAAGGCCTGCCTGCCCTGAAACCTCCCTCAGCGGCCCTCGCACAGACCCACTCACATTGGGGCTGCGGGCTCACCTATTGGAGCAAGGGCTCAACATAAAGCCTTACGTCACCCTTGACCAAAATCAGCTTCCATCCTCAAAACTGTAAACGTCCAGCCCCTGCTCCCAGGCCAAAGCTGACAGTCCCAAAAGGCCTGCCTGCCCTGAAACCTCCCTCAGCGGCCCTCGCACAGACCCACTCACATTGGGGCTGCGGGCTCGCCTACCGGAGCAAGGGCTGAACATAGCGCCTTATGTCACCCTCGTCAAAATCAGCTTCCATCCTCAAAACTGTAAACGTCCAGCCCCTGCTCCCAGGCCAAAGCTGCCAGCCCCAAAAGGCCTGCCTGCCCTGAAACATCCCTCAGCGGCCCTCGCACAGACCCACTCACATTGGGGCTGCGGGCTCGCCTACCGGAGCAAGGGCTCAACATAGCGCCTTACGTCACCCTCGTCAAAAAATCAGCTTCATCCTCAAAACGGTAAACGTCCAGCCCCTGCTCCCAGGCCAAAGCTGCCAGCCCCAAAAGGCCTGCCTGCCCTGAAACCTCCCTCAGCGGCCCTCGCACAGACCCACTCACATTGGGGCTGCGGGATCACCTATTGGAGCAAGGGCTCAACATAAAGCCTTACGTCACCCTTGACCAAAATCAGCTTCCATCCTCAAAACTGTAAACGTCCAGCCCCTGCTCCCAGGCCAAAGCTGACAGCCCCAAAAGGCCTGCCTGCCCTGAAACCTCCCTCAGCGGCCCTCTCACAGACCCACTCACATTGGGGCTGCGGGCTCGCCTAGCCGAGCAAGGGCTCAACATAGCGCCTTATGTCACTCTCAACCAAAATCAGCATTCACGATCAAAACTGGTAAACGTCCAGCCCCTGCTCCCAGGCCAAAGCTGCCAGCCCCAAAAGGCCTGCCTGCCCTGAAACCTCCCTCAGCGGCCCTCGCACAGACCCACTCACATTGGGGCTGCGGGCTCACCTATAGGAGCAAGGGCTCAACAGAGCGCCTTACGTCACCCTCGTCAAAAAATCAGCTTCCATCCTCAAAACTGTAAACGTCCAGCCCCTGCTCCCAGGCCAAAGCTGCCAGCCCCAAAAGGCCTGCCTGCCCTGAAACCTCCCTCAGCGGCCCTCGCACAGACCCACTCACATTGGGGCTGCGGGATCACCTATTGGAGCAAGGGCTCAACATAAAGCCTTACGTCACCCTTGACCAAAATCAGCTTCCATCCTCAAAACTGTAAACGTCCAGCCCCTGCTCCCAGGCCAAAGCTGACAGCCCCAAAAGGCCTGCCTGCCCTGAAACCTCCCTCAGCGGCCCTCGCACAGACCCACTCACATTGGGGCTGCGGGCTCGCCTAGCCGAGCAAGGGCTCAACATATAGCCTTATGTCACCCTCGTCAAAAAATCAGCTTCCATCCTCAAAACTGTAAACGTCCAGCCCCTGCTCCCAGGCCAAAGCTGACAGCCCCAAAAGGCCTGCCTGCCCTGAAACCTCCCTCAGCGGCCCTCGCACAGACCCACTCACATTGGGGCTGCGGGCTCACCTATTGGAGCAAGGGCTCAACATAGAGCCTTATGTCACTCTCAACCAAAATCAGCTTCCATCCTCAAAACTGTAAACGTCCAGCCCCTGCTCCCAGGCCAAAGCTGCCAGCCCCAAAAGGCCTGCCTGCCCTGAAACCTCCCTCAGCGGCCCTCGCACAGACCCACTCACATTGGGGCTGCGGGCTCACCTATTGGAGCAAGGGCTCAACATAAAGCCTTACGTCACTCTTGACCAAAATCAGCTTCCATCCTCAAAACTGTAAACGTCCAGCCCCTGCTCCCAGGCCAAAGCTGACAGCCCCAAAAGGCCTGCCTGCCCTGAAACCTCCCTCAGCGGCCCTCGCACAGACCCACTCACATTGGGGCTGCGGGCTCGCCTAGCCGAGCAAGGGCTCAACATAGCGCCTTATGTCACTCTCAACCAAAATCAGCATTCACGATCAAAACGGTAAACGTCCAGCCCCTGCTCCCAGGCCAAAGCTGCCAGCCCCAAAAGGCCTGCCTGCCCTGAAACCTCCCTCAGCGGCCCTCGCACAGACCCACTCACATTGGGGCTGCGGGCTCACCTATTGGAGCAAGGGCTCAACATAGCGCCTTACGTCACCCTCGTCAAAAAATCAGCTTCCATCCTCAAAACTGTAAACGTCCAGCCCCTGCTCCCAGGCCAAAGCTGACAGCCCCAAAAGGCCTGCCTGCCCTGAAACCTCCCTCAGCGGCCCTCGCACAGACCCACTCACATTGGGGCTGCGGGCTCACCTATTGGAGCAAGGGCTCAACAAAGCCTTACGTCACCCTTGACCAAAATCAGCTTCCATCCTCAAAACTGTAAACGTCCAGCCCCTGCTCCCAGGCCAAAGCTGACAGCCCCAAAAGGCCTGCCTGCCCTGAAACCTCCCTCAGCGGCCCTCGCACAGACCCACTCACATTGGGGCTGCGGGCTCGCCTACCGGAGCAAGGGCTCAGCATAGAGCCTTACGTCACTCTTGACCAAAATCAGCTTCCATCCTCAAAACTGTAAACGTCCAGCCCCTGCTCCCAGGCCAAAGCTGACAGCCCCAAAAGGCCTGCCTGCCCTGAAACCTCCCTCAGCGGCCCTCGCACAGACCCACTCACATTGGGGCTGCGGGCTCGCCTACCGGAGCAAGGGCTGAACATAGCGCCTTATGTCACCCTCGTCAAAATCAGCTTCCATCCTCAAAACTGTAAACGTCCAGCCCCTGCTCCCAGGCCAAAGCTGACAGCCCCAAAAGGCCTGTCTGCCATAAAACCTCCCTCAGCGGCCCTCGCACAGACCCACTCACATTGGGGCTGCGGGCTCGCCTACCGGAGCAAGGGCTCAACATAGCGCCTTATGTCACCCTCGTCAAAAAATCAGCTTCCATCTCAAAACTGTAAACGTCCAGCCCCTGCTCCCAGGCCAAAGCTGACAGCCCCAAAAGGCCTGCCTGCCCTGAAACCTCCCTCAGCGGCCCTCGCACAGACCCACTCACATTGGGGCTGCGGGATCACCTATTGGAGCAAGGGCTCAACATAAAGCCTTACGTCACCCTTGACCAAAATCAGCTTCCATCCTTAAAACTGTAAACGTCCAGCCCCTGCTCCCAGGCCAAAGCTGACAGCCCCAAAAGGCCTGCCTGCCCTGAAACCTCCCTCAGCGGCCCTCGCACAGACCCACTCACATTGGGGCTGCGGGCTCGCCTACCGAGCAAGGGCTCAACATAGCGCCTTATGTCACTCTCAACCAAAATCAGCTTCACCTCAAAACTGTAAACGTCCAGCCCCTGCTCCCAGGCCAAAGCTGCCAGCCCCAAAAGGCCTGCCTGCCCTGAAACCTCCCTCAGCGGCCCTCGCACAGACCCACTCACATTGGGGCTGCGGGCTCGCCTATTGGAGCAAGGGCTCAACATAGCGCCTTACGTCACCCTCGTCAAAAAATCAGCTTCCATCCTCAAAACTGTAAACGTCCAGCCCCTGCTCCCAGGCCAAAGCTGACAGCCCCAAAAGGCCTGTCTGCCCTGAAACCTCCCTCAGCGGCCCTCGCACAGACCCACTCACATTGGGGCTGCGGGCTCACCTATTGGAGCAAGGGCTCAACATAAAGCCTTACGTCACCCTTGACCAAAATCAGCTTCCATCCTCAAAACTGTAAACGTCCAGCCCCTGCTCCCAGGCCAAAGCTGCCAGCCCCAAAAGGCCTGCCTGCCCTCAAACCTCCCTCAGCGGCCCTCGCACAGACCCACTCACATTGGGGCTGCGGGCTCGCCTACCGAGCAAGGGCTCAACATATAGCCTTATGTCACCCTCGTCAAAAAATCAGCTTCCATCCTCAAAACTGTAAACGTCCAGCCCCTGCTCCCAGGCCAAAGCTGACAGCCCCAAAAGGCCTGCCTGCCCTGAAACCTCCCTCAGCGGCCCTCGCACAGACCCACTCACATTGGGGCTGCGGGCTCACCTATTGGAGCAAGGGCTCAACATAGCGCCTTATGTCACTCTCAACCAAAATCAGCTTCCATCCTCAAAACTGTAAACGTCCAGCCCCTGCTCCCAGGCCAAAGCTGACAGCCCCAAAAGGCCTGCCTGCCCTGAAACCTCCCTCAGCGGCCCTCGCACAGACCCACTCACATTGGGGCTGCGGGCTCGCCTACCGGAGCAAGGGCTCAACATAGCGCCTTACGTCACCCTCGTCAAAAAATCAGCTTCATCCTCAAAACTGTAAACGTCCAGCCCCTGCTCCCAGGCCAAAGCTGCAGCCCCAAAAGGCCTGCCTGCCCTGAAACCTCCCTCAGCGGCCCTCGCACAGACCCACTCACATTGGGGCTGCGGGCTCGCCTACCGGAGCAAGGGCTCAACATAGCGCCTTATGTCACCCTCGACAAAATCAGCTTCCATCCTCAAAACTGTAAACGTCCAGCCCCTGCTCCCAGGCCAAAGCTGACAGCCCCAAAAGGCCTGCCTGCCCTGAAACCTCCCTCAGCGGCCCTCGCACAGACCCACTCACATTGGGGCTGCGGGCTCGCCTACCGGAGCAAGGGCTCAACATAGCGCCTTACGTCACCCTCGTCAAAAAATCAGCTTCATCCTCAAAACTGTAAACGTCCAGCCCCTGCTCCCAGGCCAAAGCTGACAGCCCCAAAAGGCCTGCCTGCCCTGAAACCTCCCTCAGCGGCCCTCGCACAGACCCACTCACATTGGGGCTGCGGGCTCGCCTATTGGAGCAAGGGCTCAACATAAAGCCTTACGTCACCCTTGACCAAAATCAGCTTCCATCCTCAAAACTGTAAACGTCCAGCCCCTGCTCCCAGGCCAAAGCTGACAGCCCCAAAAGGCCTGCCTGCCCTGAAACCTCCCTCAGCGGCCCTCGCACAGACCCACTCACATTGGGGCTGCGGGCTCGCCTACCGGAGCAAGGGCTCAACATAGCGCCTTATGTCACCCTTGACCAAAATCAGCTTCCATCCTCAAAACTGTAAACGTCCAGCCCCTGCTCCCAGGCCAAAGCTGACAGCCCCAAAAGGCCTGCCTGCCCTGAAACCTCCCTCAGCGGCCCTCGCACAGACCCACTCACATTGGGGCTGCGGGCTCGCCTACCGGAGCAAGGGCTCAACATAGAGCCTTATGTCACCCTCGTCAAAAAATCAGCTTCCATCCTCAAAACTGTAAACGTCCAGCCCCTGCTCCCAGGCCAAAGCTGCCAGCCCCAAAAGGCCTGCCTGCCCTGAAACCTCCCTCAGCGGCCCTCGCACAGACCCACTCACATTGGGGCTGCGGGCTCGCCTATTGGAGCAAGGGCTCAACATAAAGCCTTATGTCACCCTCGTCAAAAAATCAGCTTCCATCCTCAAAACTGTAAACGTCCAGCCCCTGCTCCCAGGCCAAAGCTGCCAGCCCCAAAAGGCCTGCCTGCCCTGAAACCTCCCTCAGCGGCCCTCGCACAGACCCACTCACATTGGGGCTGCGGGCTCACCTATTGGAGCAAGGGCTCAACATAGAGCCTTATGTCACTCTCAACCAAAATCAGCTTCCATCCTCAAAACTGTAAACGTCCAGCCCCTGCTCCCAGGCCAAAGCTGCAGCCCCAAAAGGCCTGCCTGCCCTGAAACCTCCCTCAGCGGCCCTCGCACAGACCCACTCACATTGGGGCTGCGGGCTCACCTATTGGAGCAAGGGCTCAACATAAAGCCTTACGTCACCCTTGACCAAAATCAGCTTCCATCCTCAAAACTGTAAACGTCCAGCCCCTGCTCCCAGGCCAAAGCTGACAGCCCCAAAAGGCCTGCCTGCCCTGAAACCTCCCTCAGCGGCCCTCGCACAGACCCACTCACATTGGGGCTGCGGGCTCGCCTACCGAGCAAGGGCTCAACATAGCGCCTTATGTCACTCTCAACCAAAATCAGCATTCACATCAAAACTGTAAACGTCCAGCCCCTGCTCCCAGGCCAAAGCTGACAGCCCCAAAAGGCCTGCCTGCCCTGAAACCTCCCTCAGCGGCCCTCGCACAGACCCACTCACATTGGGGCTGCGGGATCACCTATTGGAGCAAGGGCTCAACATAGAGCCTTACGTCACCCTTGACCAAAATCAGCTTCCATCCTCAAAACTGTAAACGTCCAGCCCCTGCTCCCAGGCCAAAGCTGACAGCCCCAAAAGGCCTGTCTGCCATAAAACCTCCCTCAGCGGCCCTTGCACAGACCCACTCACATTGGGGCTGCGGGCTCGCCTACCGGAGCAAGGGCTCAACATAGCGCCTTATGTCACTCTTGACCAAAATCAGCTTCCATCCTCAAAACTGTAAACGTCCAGCCCCTGCTCCCAGGCCAAAGCTGACAGCCCCAAAAGGCCTGCCTGCCCTGAAACCTCCCTCAGCGGCCCTCGCACAGACCCACTCACATTGGGGCTGCGGGCTCGCCTACCGGAGCAAGGGCTGAACATAGCGCCTTATGTCACCCTCGTCAAAATCAGCTTCCATCCTCAAAACTGTAAACGTCCAGCCCCTGCTCCCAGGCCAAAGCTGCCAGCCCCAAAAGGCCTGCCTGCCCTGAAACCTCCCTCAGCGGCCCTCGCACAGACCCACTCACATTGGGGCTGCGGGCTCGCCTACCGGAGCAAGGGCTCAACATAGCGCCTTACGTCACCCTCGTCAAAAAATCAGCTTCATCCTCAAAACTGTAAACGTCCAGCCCCTGCTCCCAGGCCAAAGCTGACAGCCCCAAAAGGCCTGCCTGCCCTGAAACCTCCCTCAGCGGCCCTCGCACAGACCCACTCACATTGGGGCTGCGGGCTCACCTATTGGAGCAAGGGCTCAACATAAAGCCTTACGTCACCCTTGACCAAAATCAGCTTCCATCCTCAAAACTGTAAACGTCCAGCCCCTGCTCCCAGGCCAAAGCTGACAGCCCCAAAAGGCCTGCCTGCCCTGAAACCTCCCTCAGCGGCCCTCGCACAGACCCACTCACATTGGGGCTGCGGGCTCGCCTACCGGAGCAAGGGCTCAACATAGCGCCTTATGTCACTCTTGACCAAAATCAGCTTCATCCTCAAAACTGTAAACGTCCAGCCCCTGCTCCCAGGCCAAAGCTGACAGCCCCAAAAGGCCTGCCTGCCCTGAAACCTCCCTCAGCGGCCCTCGCACAGACCCACTCACATTGGGGCTGCGGGCTCGCCTAGCCGAGCAAGGGCTCAACATAGCGCCTTATGTCACTCTCAACCAAAATCAACTTCCATCCTCAAAACTGTAAACGTCCAGCCCCTGCTCCCAGGCCAAAGCTGACAGCCCCAAAAGGGCTGCCTGCCCTGAAACCTCCCTCAGCGGCCCTCGCACAGACCCACTCACACTGGGGCTGCGGGCTCGCCTACCGGAGCAAGGGCTGAACATAGCGCCTTATGTCACCCTCGTCAAAATCAGCTTCCATCCTCAAAACTGTAAACGTCCAGCCCCTGCTCCCAGGCCAAAGCTGCCAGCCCCAAAAGGCCTGTCTGCCCTGAAACCTCCCTCAGCGGCCCTCGCACAGACCCACTCACATTGGGGCTGCGGGCTCGCCTACCGGAGCAAGGGCTCAACATAGCGCCTTACGTCACCCTCGTCAAAAAATCAGCTTCATCCTCAAAACTGTAAACGTCCAGCCCCTGCTCCCAGGCCAAAGCTGACAGCCCCAAAAGGCCTGCCTGCCCTGAAACCTCCCTCAGCGGCCCTCGCACAGACCCACTCACATTGGGGCTGCGGGCTCACCTATTGGAGCAAGGGCTCAACATAAAGCCTTACGTCACCCTTGACCAAAATCAGCTTCCATCCTCAAAACTGTAAACGTCCAGCCCCTGCTCCCAGGCCAAAGCTGCCAGCCCCAAAAGGCCTGCCTGCCCTGAAACCTCCCTCAGCGGCCCTTGCACAGACCCACTCACATTGGGGCTGCGGGCTCGCCTACCGGAGCAAGGGCTCAACATAGAGCCTTATGTCACTCTCACCAAAATCAGCTTCCATCCTCAAAACTGTAAACGTCCAGCCCCTGCTCCCAGGCCAAAGCTGACAGCCCCAAAAGGCCTGCCTGCCCTGAAACCTCCCTCAGCGGCCCTCGCACAGACCCACTCACATTGGGGCTGCGGGCTCGCCTACCGGAGCAAGGGCTCAACATAGAGCCTTATGTCACCCTCGTCAAAAAATCAGCTTCCATCCTCAAAACTGTAAACGTCCAGCCCCTGCTCCCAGGCCAAAGCTGCCAGCCCCAAAAGGCCTGCCTGCCCTGAAACCTCCCTCAGCGGCCCTCGCACAGACCCACTCACATTGGGGCTGCGGGCTCGCCTACGGAGCAAGGGCTCAACATAAAGCCTTACGTCACCCTCGTCAAAAAATCAGCTTCCATCCTCAAAACTGTAAACGTCCAGCCCCTGCTCCCAGGCCAAAGCTGACAGCCCCAAAAGGCCTGCCTGCCCTGAAACCTCCCTCAGCGGCCCTTGCACAGACCCACTCACATTGGGGCTGTGGGCTCACCTATTGCAACAAGGGGGCAACATAGCGCCTTATGTCACCCTTGACCAAAATAAGCTTCCATCCTTAAAACTGTAAACGTCCAGCCCCTGCTCCCAGGCCAAAGCTGACAGCCCCAAAAGGCCTTCCTGCCCTGAAACCTCCCTCAGCGGCCCTCGCACAGACCCACTCACATTGGGGCTGCGGGCTCGCCTACCGGAGCAAGGGCTCAACATAGCGCCTTACGTCACCCTCGTCAAAAAATCAGCATTCATCCTCAAAACTGTAAACGTCCAGCCCCTGCTCCCAGGCCAAAGCTGACAGCCCCAAAAGGCCTGTCTGCCCTGAAACCTCCCTCAGCGGCCCTCGCACAGACCCACTCACATTGGGGCTGCGGGCTCGCCTAGCCGAGCAAGGGCTCAACATAAAGCCTTACGTCACCCTTGACCAAAATCAGCTTCCATCCTCAAAACTGTAAACGTCCAGCCCCTGCTCCCAGGCCAAAGCTGACAGCCCCAAAAGGCCTGCCTGCCCTGAAACCTCCCTCAGCGGCCCTCGCACAGACCCACTCACATTGGGGCTGCGGGCTCGCCTACCGGAGCAAGGGCTCAACATAGCGCCTTATGTCACTCTTGACCAAAATCAGCTTCCATCCTCAAAACTGTAAACGTCCAGCCCCTGCTCCCAGGCCAAAGCTGACAGCCCCAAAAGGCCTGCCTGCCCTGAAACCTCCCTCAGCGGCCCTCGCACAGACCCACTCACATTGGGGCTGCGGGCTCGCCTACCGAGCAAGGGCTCAACATAGCGCCTTATGTCACTCTCAACCAAAATCAGCTTCACATCAAAACTGTAAACGTCCAGCCCCTGCTCCCAGGCCAAAGCTGACAGCCCCAAAAGGCCTGCCTGCCCTGAAACCTCCCTCAGTGGCCCTCGCACAGACCCACTCACATTGGGGCTGCGGGCTCGCCTACCGGAGCAAGGGCTCAACATAGCGCCTTATGTCACTCTCAACCAAAATCAGCTTCCATCCTCAAAACTGTAAACGTCCAGCCCCTGCTCCCAGGCCAAAGCTGACAGCCCCAAAAGGCCTTCCAGCCCTGAAACCTCCCTCAGCGGCCCTTGCACAGACCCACTCACATTGCGGCTGCGGGCTCGCCTAGCCGAGCAAGGGCTGAACATATAGCCTTATGTCACCCTCGTCAAAAAATCAGCTTCCATCCTCAAAACTGTAAACATCCAGCCCCTGCTCCCAGGCCAAAGCTGCCAGCCCCAAAAGGCCTGCCTGCCCTGAAACCTCCCTCAGCGGCCCTCGCACAGACCCACTCACATGGGGGCTGCGGGATCACCTATTGGAGCAAGGGCTCAACATAAAGCCTTACGTCACTCTTGACCAAAATCAGCTTCCATCCTCAAAACTGTAAACGTCCAGCCCCTGCTCCCAGGCCAAAGCTGCCAGCCCCAAAAGGCCTGCCTGCCCTGAAACCTCCCTCAGCGGCCCTCGCACAGACCCACTCACATTGGGGCTGCGGGCTCGCCTACCGAGCAAGGGCTCAACATAGCGCCTTATGTCACTCTCAACCAAAATCAGCTTCACCTCAAAACTGTAAACGTCCAGCCCCTGCTCCCAGGCCAAAGCTGCCAGCCCCAAAAGGCCTGCCTGCCCTGAAACCTCCCTCAGCGGCCCTCGCACAGACCCACTCACATTGGGGCTGCGGGCTCGCCTACCGGAGCAAGGGCTCAACATAGAGCCTTATGTCACCCTCGTCAAAAAATCAGCTTCCATCCTCAAAACTGTAAACGTCCAGCCCCTGCTCCCAGGCCAAAGCTGCCAGCCCCAAAACGCATGCCTGCCCTCAAACCTCCCTCAGCGGCCCTCGCACAGACCCACTCACATTGGGGCTGCGAGGTCACCTATTGGAGCAAGGGCTCAACATAAAGCCTTACGTCACCCTTGACCAAAATCAGCTTCCATCCTCAAAACTGTAAACGTCCAGCCCCTGCTCCCAGGCCAAAGCTGACAGCCCCAAAAGGCCTGCCTGCCCTGAAACCTCCCTCAGCGGCCCTCGCACAGACCCACTCACATTGGGGCTGCGGGCTCGCCTACCGGAGCAAGGGCTCAACATAGCGCCTTACGTCACCCTCGTCAAAAAATCAGCTTCATCCTCAAAACTGTAAACGTCCAGCCCCTGCTCCCAGGCCAAAGCTGACAGCCCCAAAAGGCCTGCCTGCCCTGAAACCTCCCTCAGCGGCCCTCGCACAGACCCACTCACATTGGGGCTGCGGGCTCACCTATTGGAGCAAGGGCTCAACATAAAGCCTTACGTCACCCTTGACCAAAATCAGCTTCCATCCTCAAAACTGTAAACGTCCAGCCCCTGCTCCCAGGCCAAAGCTGACAGCCCCAAAAGGCCTGCCTGCCCTGAAACCTCCCTCAGCGGCCCTCGCACAGACCCACTCACATTGGGGCTGCGGGCTCGCCTACCGAGCAAGGGCTCAACATATAGCCTTATGTCACCCTCGTCAAAAATCAGCTTCCATCCTCAAAACTGTAAACGTCCAGCCCCTGCTCCCAGGCCAAAGCTGACAGCCCCAAAAGGCTGCCTGCCCTGAAACCTCCCTCAGCGGCCCTCGCACAGACCCACTCACATTGGGGCTGCGGGCTCGCCTAGCCGAGCAAGGGCTCAACATAGCGCCTTATGTCACTCTCAACCAAAATCAACATTCACGATCAAAACGGTAAAACTCCAGCCCCTGCTCCCAGGCCAAAGCTGCCAGCCCCAAAAGGCCTCCCTGCCCTGAAACCTCCCTCAGCGGCCCTCGCACAGACCCACTCACATTGGGGCTGCGGGCTCGCCTACCGGAGCAAGGGCTCAACATAGCGCCTTATGTCACTCTTGACCAAAATCAGCTTCCATCCTCAAAACTGTAAACGTCCAGCCCCTGCTCCCAGGCCAAAGCTGACAGCCCCAAAAGGCCTGCCTGCCCTGAAACCTCCCTCAGCGGCCCTCGCACAGACCCACTCACATTGGGGCTGCGGGCTCGCCTACCGGAGCAAGGGCTCAACAGAGAGCTTTATGTCACCCTCGTCAAAAAATCAGCTTCCATCCTCAAAACTGTAAACGTCCAGCCCCTGCTCCCAGGCCAAAGCTGACAGCCCCAAAAGGCCTGCCTGCCCTGAAACCTCCCTCAGCGGCCCTCGCACAGACCCACTCACATTGGGGCTGCGGGTCACCTATTGGAGCAAGGGCTCAACATAAAGCCTTACGTCACCCTGACCAAAATCAGCTTCCATCCTCAAAACTGTAAACGTCCAGCCCCTGCTCCCAGGCCAAAGCTGCCAGCCCCAAAAGGCCTGCCTGCCCTGAAACCTCCCTCAGCGGCCCTCGCACAGACCCACTCACATTGGGGCTGCGGGCTCGCCTACCGAGCAAGGGCTCAACATAGCGCCTTACGTCACCCTCGTCAAAAAATCAGCTTCCATCCTCAAAACTGTAAACGTCCAGCCCCTGCTCCCAGGCCAAAGCTGACAGCCCCAAAAGGCCTCCTGCCCTGAAACCTCCCTCAGCGGCCCTCGCACAGACCCACTCACATTGGGGCTGCGGGCTCACCTATTGGAGCAAGGGCTCAACATAAAGCCTTACGTCACCCTTGACCAAAATCAGCTTCCATCCTCAAAACTGTAAACGTCCAGCCCCTGCTCCCAGGCCAAAGCTGACAGCCCCAAAAGGCCTGCCTGCCCTGAAACCTCCCTCAGCGGCCCTCGCACAGACCCACTCACATTGGGGCTGCGGGCTCGCCTACCGGAGCAAGGGCTCAACATAGCGCCTTATGTCACTCTTGACCAAAATCAGCTTCCATCCTCAAAACTGTAAACGTCCAGCCCCTGCTCCCAGGCCAAAGCTGACAGCCCCAAAAGGCCTGCCTGCCCTGAAACCTCCCTCAGCGGCCCTCGCACAGACCCACTCACATTGGGGCTGCGGGCTCGCCTACCGGAGCAAGGGCTCAACATAGCGCCTTATGTCACTCTTGACCAAAATCAGCTTCCATCCTCAAAACTGTAAACGTCCAGCCCCTGCTCCCAGGCCAAAGCTGACAGCCCCAAAAGGCCTGCCTGCCCTGAAACCTCCCTCAGCGGCCCTCGCACAGACCCACTCACATTGGGGCTGCGGGCTCGCCTCGCCGAGCTAGGGCTCAACATAGCGCCTTACGTCACCCTCGTCAAAAATCAGCTTCATCCTCAAAATGGTAAACGTCCAGCCCCTGCTCCCAGGCCAAAGCTGACAGCCCCAAAAGGCCTGCCTGCCCTGAAACCTCCCTCAGCGGCCCTCGCACAGACCCACTCACATTGGGGCTGCGGGCTCACCTATTGGAGCAAGGGCTCAACATAAAGCCTTACGTCACCCTTGACCAAAATCAGCTTCCATCCTCAAAACTGTAAACGTCCAGCCCCTGCTCCCAGGCCAAAGCTGACAGCCCCAAAAGGCCTGCCTGCCCTGAAACCTCCCTCAGCGGCCCTCGCACAGACCCACTCACATTGGGGCTGCGGGCTCGCCTACCGGAGCAAGGGCTCAACATAGCGCCTTACGTCACCCTCGTCAAAAAATCAGCTTCATCTCAAAACTGTAAACGTCCAGCCCCTGCTCCCAGGCCAAAGCTGACAGCCCCAAAAGGCCTGCCTGCCCTGAAACCTCCCTCAGCGGCCCTCGCACAGACCCACTCACATTGGGGCTGCGGGCTCGCCTACCGGAGCAAGGGCTCAACATAGCGCCTTACGTCACTCTCAACCAAAATCAGCTTACATCCTCAAAACTGTAAACGTCCAGCCCCTGCTCCCAGGCCAAAGCTGACAGCCCCAAAAGGCCTGCCTGCCCTGAAACCTCCCTCAGCGGCCCTCGCACAGACCCACTCACATTGGGGCTGCGGGCTCGCCTACCGGAGCAAGGGCTCAACATAGCGCCTTACGTCACCCTCGTCAAAAAATCAGCTTCATCCTCAAAACTGTAAACGTCCAGCCCCTGCTCCCAGGCCAAAGCTGACAGCCCCAAAAGGCCTGCCTGCCCTGAAACCTCCCTCAGCGGCCCTCGCACAGACCCACTCACATTGGGGCTGCGGGCTCACCTATTGGAGCAAGGGCTCAACATAAAGCCTTACGTCACCCTTGACCAAAATCAGCTTCCATCCTCAAAACTGTAAACGTCCAGCCCCTGCTCCCAGGCCAAAGCTGACAGCCCCAAAAGGCCTGCCTGCCCTGAAACCTCCCTCAGCGGCCCTCGCACAGACCCACTCACATTGGGGCTGCGGGCTCGCCTACCGGAGCAAGGGCTCAACATAAGCCTTATGTCACCCTCGTCAAAAAATCAGCTTCCATCCTCAAAACTGTAAACGTCCAGCCCCTGCTCCCAGGCCAAAGCTGACAGCCCCAAAAGGCCTCCTGCCCTGAAACCTCCCTCAGCGGCCCTCGCACAGACCCACTCACATTGGGGCTGCGGGCTCACCTATTGGAGCAAGGGCTCAACATAGAGCCTTATGTCACTCTCAACCAAAATCAGCTTCCATCCTCAAAACTGTAAACGTCCAGCCCCTGCTCCCAGGCCAAAGCTGCCAGCCCCAAAAGGCCTGCCTGCCCTGAAACCTCCCTCAGCGGCCCTCGCACAGACCCACTCACATTGGGGCTGCGGGCTCGCCTACCGGAGCAAGGGCTCAACATAGAGCCTTATGTCACCCTCGTCAAAAAATCAGCTTCCATCCTCAAAACTGTAAACGTCCAGCCCCTGCTCCCAGGCCAAAGCTGACAGCCCCAAAAGGCCTGCCTGCCCTGAAACCTCCCTCAGCGGCCCTCGCACAGACCCACTCACATTGGGGCTGCGGGCTCACCTATTGGAGCAAGGGCTCAACATAGCGCCTTACGTCACCCTCGTCAAAAATCAGCTTCACCTCAAAACTGTAAACGTCCAGCCCCTGCTCCCAGGCCAAAGCTGCCAGCCCCAAAAGGCCTGCCTGCCCTGAAACCTCCCTCAGCGGCCCTCGCACAGACCCACTCACATTGGGGCTGCGGGCTCACCTATTGGAGCAAGGGCTCAACATAAAGCCTTACGTCACTCTTGACCAAAATCAGCTTCCATCCTCAAAACTGTAAACGTCCAGCCCCTGCTCCCAGGCCAAAGCTGACAGCCCCAAAAGGCCTGCCTGCCCTCAAACCTCCCTCAGCGGCCCTCGCACAGACCCACTCACATTGGGGCTGCGGGCTCGCCTAGCCGAGCAAGGGCTCAACATAAAGCCTTACGTCACTCTCTACCAAAATCAGCTTCCATCCTCAAAACTGTAAACGTCCAGCCCCTGCTCCCAGGCCAAAGCTGACAGCCCCAAAAGGCCTGCCTGCCCTGAAACCTCCCTCAGCGGCCCTCGCACAGACCCACTCACATTGGGGCTGCGGGCTCGCCTACCGGAGCAAGGGCTCAACATAGCGCCTTATGTCACCCTCGTCAAAAAATCAGCTTCCATCCTCAAAACTGTAAACGTCCAGCCCCTGCTCCCAGGCCAAAGCTGACAGCCCCAAAAGGCCTGCCTGCCCTGAAACCTCCCTCAGCGGCCCTCGCACAGACCCACTCACATTGGGGCTGCGGGCTCACCTACCGGAGCAAGGGCTCAACATAGAGCCTTATGTCACCCTCGTCAAAAAATCAGCTTCCATCCTCAAAACTGTAAACGTCCAGCCCCTGCTCCCAGGCCAAAGCTGACAGCCCCAAAAGGCCTGCCTGCCCTGAAACCTCCCTCAGCGGCCCTCGCACAGACCCACTCACATTGGGGCTGCGGGCTCGCCTACCGGAGCAAGGGCTCAACATAGCGCCTTATGTCACTCTTGACCAAAATCAGCTTCCATCCTCAAAACTGTAAACGTCCAGCCCCTGCTCCCAGGCCAAAGCTGACAGCCCCAAAAGGCCTGCCTGCCCTGAAACCTCCCTCAGCGGCCCTCGCACAGACCCACTCACATGGGGCTGCGGGCTCGCCTACCGGAGCAAGGGCTCAACATAGCGCCTTACGTCACCCTCGTCAAAAAATCAGCTTCATCCTCAAAACTGTAAACGTCCAGCCCCTGCTCCCAGGCCAAAGCTGACAGCCCCAAAAGGCCTGCCTGCCCTGAAACCTCCCTCAGCGGCCCTCGCACAGACCCACTCACATTGGGGCTGCGGGCTCGCCTACCGGAGCAAGGGCTCAACATAGCGCCTTATGTCACTCTCAACCAAAATCAGCTTCCATCCTCAAAACTGTAAACATCCAGCCCCTGCTCCCAGGCCAAAGCTGACAGCCCCAAAAGGCCTGCCTGCCCTGAAACCTCCCTCAGCGGCCCTCGCACAGACCCACTCACATTGGGGCTGCGGGATCACCTATTGGAGCAAGGGCTCAACATAAAGCCTTACGTCACCCTTGACCAAAATCAGCTTCCATCCTCAAAACTGTAAACGTCCAGCCCCTGCTCCCAGGCCAAAGCTGACAGCCCCAAAAGGCCTGCCTGCCCTGAAACCTCCCTCAGCGGCCCTCGCACAGACCCACTCACATTGGGGCTGCGGGCTCGCCTACCGGAGCAAGGGCTCAACATAGCGCCTTACGTCACCCTCGTCAAAAATCAGCTTCATCCTCAAAACTGTAAACGTCCAGCCCCTGCTCCCAGGCCAAAGCTGACAGCCCCAAAAGGCCTGCCTGCCCTGAAACCTCCCTCAGCGGCCCTCGCACAGACCCACTCACATTGGGGCTGCGGGCTCACCTATTGGAGCAAGGGCTCAACATAAAGCCTTACGTCACTCTTGACCAAAATCAGCTTCCATCCTCAAAACTGTAAACGTCCAGCCCCTGCTCCCAGGCCAAAGCTGACAGCCCCAAAAGGCCTGCCTGCCCTGAAACCTCCCTCAGCGGCCCTCGCACAGACCCACTCACATTGGGGCTGCGGGCTCGCCTACCGAGCAAGGGCTCAACATAGCGCCTTATGTCACTCTCAACCAAAATCAGCATTCACCTCAAAACTGTAAACGTCCAGCCCCTGCTCCCAGGCCAAAGCTGACAGCCCCAAAAGGCCTGCCTGCCCTGAAACCTCCCTCAGCGGCCCTCGCACAGACCCACTCACATTGGGGCTGCGGGCTCGCCTACCGGAGCAAGGGCTCAACATAGAGCCTTATGTCACCCTCGTCAAAAAATCAGCTTCCATCCTCAAAACTGTAAACGTCCAGCCCCTGCTCCCAGGCCAAAGCTGACAGCCCCAAAAGGCCTGCCTGCCCTGAAACCTCCCTCAGCGGCCCTCGCACAGACCCACTCACATTGGGGCTGCGGGCTCACCTATTGGAGCAAGGGCTCAACATAAAGCCTTACGTCACCCTTGACCAAAATCAGCTTCCATCCTCAAAACTGTAAACGTCCAGCCCCTGCTCCCAGGCCAAAGCTGCCAGCCCCAAAAGGCCTGCCTGCCCTGAAACCTCCCTCAGCGGCCCTCGCACAGACCCACTCACATTGGGGCTGCGGGCTCGCCTACCGGAGCAAGGGCTCAACATAGCGCCTTACGTCACCCTCGTCAAAAAATCAGCTTCATCCTCAAAACTGGTAAACGTCCAGCCCCTGCTCCCAGGCCAAAGCTGACAGCCCCAAAAGGCCTGCCTGCCCTGAAACCTCCCTCAGCGGCCCTCGCACAGACCCACTCACATTGGGGCTGCGGGATCACCTATTGGAGCAAGGGCTCAACATAAAGCCTTACGTCACCCTTGACCAAAATCAGCTTCCATCCTTAAAACTGTAAACGTCCAGCCCCTGCTCCCAGGCCAAAGCTGCCAGCCCCAAAAGGCCTGCCTGCCCTGAAACCTCCCTCAGCGGCCCTCGCACAGACCCACTCACATTGGGGCTGCGGGCTCGCCTACCGGAGCAAGGGCTCAACATAGCGCCTTACGTCACTCTTGACCAAAATCAGCTTCCATCCTCAAAACTGTAAACGTCCAGCCCCTGCTCCCAGGCCAAAGCTGACAGCCCCAAAAGGCCTGCCTGCCCTGAAACCTCCCTCAGCGGCCCTCGCACAGACCCACTCACACTGGGGCTGCGGGCTCGCCTACTGGAGCAAGGGCTCAACAGAGAGCTTTATGTCACCCTTGTCAAAAAATCAGCTTCCATCCTCAAAACTGTAAACGTCCAGCCCCTGCTCCCAGGCCAAAGCTGCCAGCCCCAAAACGGCTGCCTGCCCTGAAACCTCCCTCAGCGGCCCTCGCACAGACCCACTCACATTGGGGCTGCGGGCTCGCCTAGCCGAGCAAGGGCTCAACATAGCGCCTTATGTCACTCTCAACCAAAATCAGCATTCACCTCAAAAATGGTAAACGTCCAGCCCCTGCTCCCAGGCCAAAGCTGACAGCCCCAAAAGGCCTGCCTGCCCTGAAACCTCCCTCAGCGGCCCTCGCACAGACCCACTCACATTGGGGCTGCGGGATCACCTATTGGAACAAGGGCTCAGCATAGCGCCTTACGTCACCCTTGACCAAAATCAGCTTCCATCCTCAAAACTGTAAACGTCCAGCCCCTGCTCCCAGGCCAAAGCTGACAGCCCCAAAAGGCCTGCCTGCCCTGAAACCTCCCTCAGCGGCCCTCGCACAGACCCACTCACATTGGGGCTGCGGGCTCGCCTACCGGAGCAAGGGCTCAACATAGAGCCTTATGTCACCCTCGTCAAAAAATCAGCTTCCATCCTCAAAACTGTAAACGTCCAGCCCCTGCTCCCAGGCCAAAGCTGACAGCCCCAAAAGGCCTGCCTGCCCTGAAACCTCCCTCAGCGGCCCTCGCACAGACCCACTCACATTGGGGCTGCGGGCTCGCCTACCGGAGCAAGGGCTGATCATAGCGCCTTATGTCACTCTCAACCAAAATCAGCTTCCATCCTCAAAACTGTAAACGTCCAGCCCCTGCTCCCAGGCCAAAGCTGACAGCCCCAAAAGGCCTGCCTGCCCTGAAACCTCCCTCAGCGGCCCTCGCACAGACCCACTCACATTGGGGCTGCGGGCTCGCCTACCGGAGCAAGGGCTCAACATAGAGCCTTATGTCACCCTCGTCAAAAAATCAGCTTCCATCCTCAAAACTGTAAACGTCCAGCCCCTGCTCCCAGGCCAAAGCTGACAGCCCCAAAAGGCCTGCCTGCCCTGAAACCTCCCTCAGCGGCCCTCGCACAGACCCACTCACATTGGGGCTGCGAGGTCACCTATTGGAGCAAGGGCTCAACATAAAGCCTTACGTCACCCTTGACCAAAATCAGCTTCCATCCTCAAAACTGTAAACGTCCAGCCCCTGCTCCCAGGCCAAAGCTGACAGCCCCAAAAGGCCTGCCTGCCCTGAAACCTCCCTCAGCGGCCCTCGCACAGACCCACCCACATGGGGGCTGCGGGCTCGCCTACCGGAGCAAGGGCTCAACATAGCGCCTTACGTCACCCTCGTCAAAAAATCAGCATTCATCCTCAAAACGGTAAACGTCCAGCCCCTGCTCCCAGGCCAAAGCTGACAGCCCCAAAAGGCCTGCCTGCCCTGAAACCTCCCTCAGCGGCCCTCGCACAGACCCACTCACATTGGGGCTGCGGGCTCACCTATTGGAGCAAGGGCTCAACATAAAGCCTTACGTCACCCTTGACCAAAATCAGCTTCCATCCTCAAAACTGTAAACGTCCAGCCCCTGCTCCCAGGCCAAAGCTGACAGCCCCAAAAGGCCTGCCTGCCCTGAAACCTCCCTCAGCGGCCCTCGCACAGACCCACTCACATTGGGGCTGCGGGCTCGCCTACCGGAGCAAGGGCTCAACATAGCGCCTTATGTCACTCTTGACCAAAATCAGCTTCCATCCTCAAAACTGTAAACGTCCAGCCCCTGCTCCCAGGCCAAAGCTGACAGCCCCAAAAGGCCTGCCTGCCCTGAAACCTCCCTCAGCGGCCCTCGCACAGACCCACTCACATTGGGGCTGCGGGCTCGCCTACCGAGCAAGGGCTCAACATAGCGCCTTATGTCACTCTCAACCAAAATCAGCATTCACCTCAAAACTGTAAACGTCCAGCCCCTGCTCCCAGGCCAAAGCTGACAGCCCCAAAAGGCCTGCCTGCCCTGAAACCTCCCTCAGCGGCCCTCGCACAGACCCACTCACATTGGGGCTGCGGGCTCGCCTACCGAGCAAGGGCTCAACATAGCGCCTTATGTCACTCTCAACCAAAATCAGCTTCACATCAAAACTGTAAACGTCCAGCCCCTGCTCCCAGGCCAAAGCTGACAGCCCCAAAAGGCCTGCCTGCCCTGAAACCTCCCTCAGCGGCCCTCGCACAGACCCACTCACATTGGGGCTGCGGGCTCGCCTACCGGAGCAAGGGCTCAACATAGCGCCTTATGTCACTCTCGACCAAAATCAGCTTCCATCCTCAAAACTGTAAACGTCCAGCCCCTGCTCCCAGGCCAAAGCTGCCAGCCCCAAAAGGCCTGCCTGCCCTGAAACCTCCCTCAGCGGCCCTCGCACAGACCCACTCACATTGGGGCTGCGGGCTCGCCTATTGGAGCAAGGGCTCAACATAGAGCCTTATGTCACTCTCAACCAAAATCAGCTTCCATCCTCAAAACTGTAAACGTCCAGCCCCTGCTCCCAGGCCAAAGCTGACAGCCCCAAAAGGCCTGCCTGCCCTGAAACCTCCCTCAGCGGCCCTCGCACAGACCCACTCACATTGGGGCTGCGGGCTCACCTATTGGAGCAAGGGCTCAACATAAAGCCTTACGTCACTCTTGACCAAAATCAGCTTCCATCCTCAAAACTGTAAACGTCCAGCCCCTGCTCCCAGGCCAAAGCTGACAGCCCCAAAAGGCCTGCCTGCCCTGAAACCTCCCTCAGCGGCCCTCGCACAGACCCACTCACATTGGGGCTGCGGGCTCGCCTACCGAGCAAGGGCTCAACATAGCGCCTTATGTCACTCTCAACCAAAATCAGCATTCACCTCAAAACGGTAAACGTCCAGCCCCTGCTCCCAGGCCAAAGCTGCCAGCCCCAAAAGGCCTGCCTGCCCTGAAACCTCCCTCAGCGGCCCTCGCACAGACCCACTCACATTGGGGCTGCGGGCTCGCCTACCGGAGCAAGGGCTCAACATAGCGCCTTACGTCACCCTCGTCAAAAAATCAGCTTCATCCTCAAAACTGTAAACGTCCAGCCCCTGCTCCCAGGCCAAAGCTGCCAGCCCCAAAAGGCCTGCCTGCCCTGAAACCTCCCTCAGCGGCCCTCACACAGACCCACTCACATTGGGGCTGCGGGATCACCTATTGGAGCAAGGGCTCAACAGAAAGCCTTACATCACCCTTGACCAAAATCAGCTTCCATCCTCAAAACTGTAAACGTCCAGCCCCTGCTCCCAGGCCAAAGCTGCCAGCCCCAAAAGGCCTGCCTGCCCTGAAACCTCCCTCAGCGGCCCTCGCACAGACCCACTCACATTGGGGCTGCGGGCTCGCCTACCGGAGCAAGGGCTCAACATAGCGCCTTATGTCACTCTTGACCAAAATCAGCTTCCATCCTCAAAACTGTAAACGTCCAGCCCCTGCTCCCAGGCCAAAGCTGACAGCCCCAAAAGGCCTGCCTGCCCTGAAACCTCCCTCAGCGGCCCTCGCACAGACCCACTCACATTGGGGCTGCGGGATCACCTATTGGAGCAAGGGCTCAACATAAAGCCTTACGTCACTCTTGACCAAAATCAGCTTCCATCCTCAAAACTGTAAACGTCCAGCCCCTGCTCCCAGGCCAAAGCTGACAGCCCCAAAAGGCCTGCCTGCCCTGAAACCTCCCTCAGCGGCCCTCGCACAGACCCACTCACATTGGGGCTGCGGGCTCGCCTAGCCGAGCAAGGGCTCAACATAGCGCCTTATGTCACTCTCAACCAAAATCAGCATTCACGATCAAAACTGTAAACGTCCAGCCCCTGCTCCCAGGCCAAAGCTGACAGCCCCAAAAGGCCTGCCTGCCCTGAAACCTCCCTCAGCGGCCCTCGCACAGACCCACTCACATTGGGGCTGCGGGCTCGCCTACCAGAGCAAGGGCTCAACATAGCGCCTTATGTCACTCTTGACCAAAATAAGCTTCCATCCTTAAAACTGTAAACGTCCAGCCCCTGCTCCCAGGCCAAAGCTGACAGCCCCAAAAGGCCTGCCTGCCCTGAAACCTCCCTCAGCGGCCCTCGCACAGACCCACTCACATTGGGGCTGCGGGATCACCTATTGGAGCAAGGGCTCAACATAGCGCCTTACGTCACCCTTGACCAAAATCAGCTTCCATCCTTAAAACTGTAAACATCCAGCCCCTGCTCCCAGGCCAAAGCTGACAGCCCCAAAAGGCCTGCCTGCCCTGAAACCTCCCTCAGCGGCCCTCGCACAGACCCACTCACATTGGGGCTGCGGGCTCGCCTACCGGAGCAAGGGCTCAACATAGAGCCTTATGTCACCCTCGTCAAAAAATCAGCTTCCATCCTCAAAACTGTAAACGTCCAGCCCCTGCTCCCAGGCCAAAGCTGACAGCCCCAAAAGGCCTGCCTGCCCTGAAACCTCCCTCAGCGGCCCTCGCACAGACCCACTCACATTGGGGCTGCGGGATCACCTATTGGAGCAAGGGCTCAACATAAAGCCTTACGTCACCCTTGACCAAAATCAGCTTCCATCCTCAAAACTGTAAACGTCCAGCCCCTGCTCCCAGGCCAATGCTGCCAGCCCCAAAAGGCCTGCCTGCCCTGAAACCTCCCTCAGCGGCCCTCGCACAGACCCACTCACATTGGGGCTGCGGGCTCGCCTACCGGAGCAAGGGCTCAACATAGCGCCTTATGTCACTCTTGACCAAAATCAGCTTCCATCCTCAAAACTGTAAACGTCCAGCCCCTGCTCCCAGGCCAAAGCTGACAGCCCCAAAAGGCCTGCCTGCCCTGAAACCTCCCTCAGCGGCCCTTGCACAGACCCACTCACACTGGGGCTGCGGGCTCGCCTACTGGAGCAAGGGCTCAACAGAGAGCTTTATGTCACCCTTGTCAAAAAATCAGCTTCCATCCTCAAAACTGTAAACGTCCAGCCCCTGCTCCCAGGCCAAAGCTGACAGCCCCAAAAGGCCTGCCTGCCCTGAAACCTCCCTCAGCGGCCCTCGCACAGACCCACTCACATTGGGGCTGCGGGCTCGCCTAGCCGAGCAAGGGCTCAACATAGCGCCTTATGTCACTCTCAACCAAAATCAGCATTCACGATCAAAATGGTAAAAGTCCAGCCCCTGCTCCCAGGCCAAAGCTGACAGCCCCAAAAGGCCTGTCTGCCCTGAAACCTCCCTCAGCGGCCCTCGCACAGACCCACTCACATTGGGGCTGCGGGATCACCTATTGGAACAAGGGCTCAGCATAGCGCCTTACGTCACCCTTGACCAAAATCAGCTTCCATCCTCAAAACTGTAAACGTCCAGCCCCTGCTCCCAGGCCAAAGCTGACAGCCCCAAAAGGCCTGCCTGCCCTGAAACCTCCCTCAGCGGCCCTTGCACAGACCCACTCACATTGGGTCTGCGGGCTCGCCTACCGGAGCAAGGGCTCAACAGATAGCTTTATGTCACCCTCGTCAAAAAATCAGCATTCATCCTCAAAACTGTAAACGTCCAGCCCCTGCTCCCAGGCCAAAGCTGACAGCCCCAAAAGGCCTGCCTGCCCTGAAACCTCCCTCAGCGGCCCTCGCACAGACCCACTCACATTGGGGCTGCGGGATCACCTATTGGAGCAAGGGCTCAACATAAAGCCTTACGTCACCCTTGACCAAAATCAGCTTCCATCCTTAAAACTGTAAACATCCAGCCCCTGCTCCCAGGCCAAAGCTGACAGCCCCAAAAGGCCTGCCTGCCCTGAAACCTCCCTCAGCGGCCCTCGCACAGACCCACTCACATTGGGGCTGCGGGCTCGCCTACCGGAGCAAGGGCTGAACATAGCGCCTTATGTCACCCTCGTCAAAATCAGCTTCCATCCTCAAAACTGTAAACGTCCAGCCCCTGCTCCCAGGCCAAAGCTGCCAGCCCCAAAAGGCCTGTCTGCCCTGAAACCTCCCTCAGCGGCCCTCGCACAGACCCACTCACATTGGGGCTGCGGGCTCGCCTACCGGAGCAAGGGCTCAACATAGCGCCTTACGTCACCCTCGTCAAAAAATCAGCTTCATCCTCAAAACTGTAAACGTCCAGCCCCTGCTCCCAGGCCAAAGCTGACAGCCCCAAAAGGCCTGCCTGCCCTGAAACCTCCCTCAGCGGCCCTCGCACAGACCCACTCACATTGGGGCTGCGGGCTCACCTATTGGAGCAAGGGCTCAACATAAAGCCTTACGTCACCCTTGACCAAAATCAGCTTCCATCCTCAAAACTGTAAACGTCCAGCCCCTGCTCCCAGGCCAAAGCTGCCAGCCCCAAAAGGCCTGCCTGCCCTGAAACCTCCCTCAGCGGCCCTCGCACAGACCCACTCACATTGGGGCTGCGGGCTCGCCTACCGAGCAAGGGCTCAACATAGCGCCTTATGTCACTCTCAACCAAAATCAGCATTCACCTCAAAACTGTAAACGTCCAGCCCCTGCTCCCAGGCCAAAGCTGCCAGCCCCAAAAGGCCTGCCTGCCCTGAAACCTCCCTCAGCGGCCCTCGCACAGACCCACTCACATTGGGGCTGCGGGCTCACCTATTGGAGCAAGGGCTCAACATAGCGCCTTACGTCACCCTCGTCAAAAAATCAGCTTCATCCTCAAAACTGTAAACGTCCAGCCCCTGCTCCCAGGCCAAAGCTGCCAGCCCCAAAAGGCCTGTCTGCCCTGAAACCTCCCTCAGCGGCCCTCGCACAGACCCACTCACATTGGGGCTGCGGGCTCACCTAGGGGAGCAAGGGCTCAACATAAAGCCTTACGTCACCCTTGACCAAAATCAGCTTCCATCCTCAAAACTGTAAACGTCCAGCCCCTGCTCCCAGGCCAAAGCTGCCAGCCCCAAAAGGCCTGACTGCCATGAAACCTCCCTCAGCGGCCCTCGCACAGACCCACTCACATTGGGGCTGCGGGCTCGCCTACCGAGCAAGGGCTCAACATAGAGCCTTATGTCACCCTCGTCAAAAAATCAGCTTCCATCCTCAAAACTGTAAACGTCCAGCCCCTGCTCCCAGGCCAAAGCTGACAGCCCCAAAAGGCCTGCCTGCCCTGAAACCTCCCTCAGCGGCCCTCGCACAGACCCACTCACATTGGGGCTGCGGGCTCACCTATTGGAGCAAGGGCTCAACATAGAGCCTTATGTCACTCTCAACCAAAATCAGCTTCCATCCTCAAAACTGTAAACGTCCAGCCCCTGCTCCCAGGCCAAAGCTGCCAGCCCCAAAAGGCCTGCCTGCCCTGAAACCTCCCTCAGCGGCCCTCGCACAGACCCACTCACATTGGGGCTGCGGGCTCGCCTATTGGAGCAAGGGCTCAACATAAAGCCTTACGTCACTCTTGACCAAAATCAGCTTCCATCCTCAAAACTGTAAACGTCCAGCCCCTGCTCCCAGGCCAAAGCTGACAGCCCCAAAAGGCCTGCCTGCCCTGAAACCTCCCTCAGCGGCCCTCGCACAGACCCACTCACATTGGGGCTGCGGGCTCACCTATTGGAGCAAGGGCTCAACATAAGCCTTATGTCACCCTTGACCAAAATCAGCTTCCATCCTCAAAACTGTAAACGTCCAGCCCCTGCTCCCAGGCCAAAGCTGACAGCCCCAAAAGGCCTGCCTGCCCTGAAACCTCCCTCAGCGGCCCTCGCACAGACCCACTCACATTGGGGCTGCGGGCTCGCCTACCGGAGCAAGGGCTCAACATAGCGCCTTATGTCACTCTTGACCAAAATCAGCTTCCATCCTCAAAACTGTAAACGTCCAGCCCCTGCTCCCAGGCCAAAGCTGACAGCCCCAAAAGGCCTGCCTGCCCTGAAACCTCCCTCAGCGGCCCTCGCACAGACCCACTCACATTGGGGCTGCGGGCTCGCCTACCGGAGCAAGGGCTGAACATAGCGCCTTATGTCACCCTCGTCAAAATCAGCTTCCATCCTCAAAACTGTAAACGTCCAGCCCCTGCTCCCAGGCCAAAGCTGCCAGCCCCAAAAGGCCTGCCTGCCCTGAAACCTCCCTCAGCGGCCCTCGCACAGACCCACTCACATTGGGGCTGCGGGCTCGCCTACCGGAGCAAGGGCTCAACATAGCGCCTTACGTCACCCTCGTCAAAAAATCAGCTTCATCCTCAAAACTGTAAACGTCCAGCCCCTGCTCCCAGGCCAAAGCTGACAGCCCCAAAAGGCCTGCCTGCCCTGAAACCTCCCTCAGCGGCCCTCGCACAGACCCACTCACATTGGGGCTGCGGGCTCACCTATTGGAGCAAGGGCTCAACATAAAGCCTTACGTCACCCTTGACCAAAATCAGCTTCCATCCTCAAAACTGTAAACGTCCAGCCCCTGCTCCCAGGCCAAAGCTGACAGCCCCAAAAGGCCTGCCTGCCCTGAAACCTCCCTCAGCGGCCCTCGCACAGACCCACTCACATTGGGGCTGCGGGCTCGCCTACCGAGCAAGGGCTCAACATAGCGCCTTATGTCACTCTCAACCAAAATCAGCATTCACCTCAAAACTGTAAACGTCCAGCCCCTGCTCCCAGGCCAAAGCTGACAGCCCCAAAAGGCCTGCCTGCCCTGAAACCTCCCTCAGCGGCCCTCGCACAGACCCACTCACATTGGGGCTGCGGGCTCACCTATTGGAGCAAGGGCTCAACATAGCGCCTTACGTCACCCTCGTCAAAAAATCAGCTTCCATCCTCAAAACTGTAAACGTCCAGCCCCTGCTCCCAGGCCAAAGCTGCCAGCCCCAAAAGGCCTGCCTGCCCTGAAACCTCCCTCAGCGGCCCTCGCACAGACCCACTCACATTGGGGCTGCGGGCTCACCTATTGGAGCAAGGGCTCAACATAAAGCCTTACGTCACCCTTGACCAAAATCAGCTTCCATCCTCAAAACTGTAAACGTCCAGCCCCTGCTCCCAGGCCAAAGCTGACAGCCCCAAAAGGCCTGCCTGCCCTGAAACCTCCCTCAGCGGCCCTCGCACAGACCCACTCACATTGGGGCTGCGGGCTCGCCTACCGAGCAAGGGCTCAACATAGCCTTATGTCACCCTCGTCAAAAAATCAGCTTCCATCCTCAAAACTGTAAACGTCCAGCCCCTGCTCCCAGGCCAAAGCTGACAGCCCCAAAAGGCCTGCCTGCCCTGAAACCTCCCTCAGCGGCCCTCGCACAGACCCACTCACATTGGGGCTGCGGGATCACCTATTGGAGCAAGGGCTGAACATAGCGCCTTATGTCACTCTCAACCAAAATCAGCTTCCATCCTCAAAACTGTAAACGTCCAGCCCCTGCTCCCAGGCCAAAGCTGCCAGCCCCAAAAGGCCTGCCTGCCCTGAAACCTCCCTCAGCGGCCCTCGCACAGACCCACTCACATTGGGGCTGCGGGCTCACCTATTGGAGCAAGGGCTCAACATAAAGCCTTACGTCACTCTTGACCAAAATCAGCTTCCATCCTCAAAACTGTAAACGTCCAGCCCCTGCTCCCAGGCCAAAGCTGACAGCCCCAAAAGGCCTGCCTGCCCTGAAACCTCCCTCAGCGGCCCTCGCACAGACCCACTCACATTGGGGCTGCGGGCTCGCCTACCGAGCAAGGGCTCAACATAGCGCCTTATGTCACTCTCAACCAAAATCAGCATTCACCTCAAAACGGTAAACGTCCAGCCCCTGCTCCCAGGCCAAAGCTGACAGCCCCAAAAGGCCTGCCTGCCCTGAAACCTCCCTCAGCGGCCCTCGCACAGACCCACTCACATTGGGGCTGCGGGCTCGCCTATTGGAGCAAGGGCTCAACATAGCGCCTTATGTCACCCTCGTCAAAAAATCAGCTTCATCCTCAAAACTGTAAACGTCCAGCCCCTGCTCCCAGGCCAAAGCTGCCAGCCCCAAAAGGCCTGCCTGCCCTGAAACCTCCCTCAGCGGCCCTCGCACAGACCCACTCACATTGGGGCTGCGGGCTCGCCTATTGGAGCAAGGGCTCAACATAAAGCCTTACGTCACCCTTGACCAAAATCAGCTTCCATCCTCAAAACTGTAAACGTCCAGCCCCTGCTCCCAGGCCAAAGCTGACAGCCCCAAAAGGCCTGCCTGCCCTGAAACCTCCCTCAGCGGCCCTTGCACAGACCCACTCACATTGGGGCTGCGGGCTCGCCTACCGGAACAAGGGCTCAACATAGCGCCTTATGTCACTCTTGACCAAAATCAGCTTCCATCCTCAAAACTGTAAACGTCCAGCCCCTGCTCCCAGGCCAAAGCTGACAGCCCCAAAAGGCCTGCCTGCCCTGAAACCTCCCTCAGCGGCCCTTGCACAGACCCACTCACATTGGGGCTGCGGGCTCGCCTACCGGAGCAAGGGCTCAACATAGAGCCTTATGTCACCCTTGACCAAAATCAGCTTCCATCCTCAAAACTGTAAACGTCCAGCCCCTGCTCCCAGGCCAAAGCTGACAGCCCCAAAAGGCCTGCCTGCCCTGAAACCTCCCTCAGCAGCCCTTGCACAGACCCACTCACATTGGGGCTGCGGGCTCGCCTACCGGAGCAAGGGCTCAACATAGAGCCTTATGTCACCCTCGTCAAAAAATCAGCTTCCATCCTCAAAACTGTAAACGTCCAGCCCCTGCTCCCAGGCCAAAGCTGCCAGCCCCAAAAGGCCTGCCTGCCATAAAACCTCCCTCAGCGGCCCTCGCACAGACCCACTCACATTCGGGCTGCGGGCTCGCCTACTGGAGCAAGGGCTCAACATAAAGCCTTACGTCACCCTCGTCAAAAAATCAGCATTCATTCTCAAAACTGTAAACGTCCAGCCCCTGCTCCCAGGCCAAAGCTGCCAGCCCCAAAAGGCCTGCCTGCCCTGAAACCTCCCTCAGCGGCCCTCGCACAGACCCACTCACATTGGGGCTGCGGGCTCACCTATTGGAGCAAGGGCTCAACATAGAGCCTTATGTCACTCTCAACCAAAATCAGCTTCCATCCTCAAAACTGTAAACATCCAGCCCCTGCTCCCAGGCCAAAGCTGCCAGCCCCAAAAGGCCTGCCTGCCCTGAAACCTCCCTCAGCGGCCCTCGCACAGACCCACTCACATTGGGGCTGCGGGCTCACCTATTGGAGCAAGGGCTCAACATAAAGCCTTACGTCACTCTTGACCAAAATCAGCTTCCATCCTCAAAACTGTAAACGTCCAGCCCCTGCTCCCAGGCCAAAGCTGACAGCCCCAAAAGGCCTGCCTGCCCTGAAACCTCCCTCAGCGGCCCTCGCACAGACCCACTCACATTGGGGCTGCGGGCTCGCCTACCGAGCAAGGGCTCAACATAGCGCCTTATGTCACTCTCAACCAAAATCAGCTTCACCTCAAAACTGTAAACGTCCAGCCCCTGCTCCCAGGCCAAAGCTGACAGCCCCAAAAGGCCTGCCTGCCCTGAAACCTCCCTCAGCGGCCCTCGCACAGACCCACTCACATTGGGGCTGCGGGCTCACCTATTGGAGCAAGGGCTCAACATAAAGCCTTACGTCACCCTTGACCAAAATCAGCTTCCATCCTCAAAACTGTAAACGTCCAGCCCCTGCTCCCAGGCCAAAGCTGACAGCCCCAAAAGGCCTGCCTGCCCTGAAACCTCCCTCAGCGGCCCTCGCACAGACCCACTCACATTGGGGCTGCGGGCTCGCCTACCGGAGCAAGGGCTCAACATAGCGCCTTATGTCACTCTTGACCAAAATCAGCTTCCATCCTCAAAACTGTAAACGTCCAGCCCCTGCTCCCAGGCCAAAGCTGACAGCCCCAAAAGGCCTTCCTGCCCTGAAACCTCCCTCAGCGGCCCTCGCACAGACCCACTCACATTGGGGCTGCGGGCTCGCCTACCGGAGCAAGGGCTGAACATAGCGCCTTATGTCACCCTCGTCAAAATCAGCTTCCATCCTCAAAACTGTAAACGTCCAGCCCCTGCTCCCAGGCCAAAGCTGACAGCCCCAAAAGGCCTGCCTGCCCTGAAACCTCCCTCAGCGGCCCTCGCACAGACCCACTCACATTGGGGCTGCGGGCTCGCCTACCGGAGCAAGGGCTCAACATAGCGCCTTACGTCACCCTCGTCAAAAAATCAGCATTCATTCTCAAAACTGTAAACGTCCAGCCCCTGCTCCCAGGCCAAAGCTGACAGCCCCAAAAGGCCTGCCTGCCCTGAAACCTCCCTCAGCGGCCCTCGCACAGACCCACTCACATTGGGGCTGCGGGCTCACCTATTGGAGCAAGGGCTCAACATAAAGCCTTACGTCACCCTTGACCAAAATCAGCTTCCATCCTCAAAACTGTAAACGTCCAGCCCCTGCTCCCAGGCCAAAGCTGACAGCCCCAAAAGGCCTGCCTGCCCTGAAACCTCCCTCAGCGGCCCTCGCACAGACCCACTCACATTGGGGCTGCGGGCTCGCCTACCGGAGCAAGGGCTCAACATAGCGCCTTATGTCACTCTTGACCAAAATCAGCATTCATTCTCAAAACTGTAAACGTCCAGCCCCTGCTCCCAGGCCAAAGCTGACAGCCCCAAAAGGCCTGCCTGCCCTGAAACCTCCCTCAGTGGCCCTCGCACAGACCCACTCACATTGGGGCTGCGGGCTCGCCTACCGAGCAAGGGCTCAACATAGCGCCTTATGTCACTCTCAACCAAAATCAGCATTCACATCAAAACTGTAAACGTCCAGCCCCTGCTCCCAGGCCAAAGCTGACAGCCCCAAAAGGCCTGCCTGCCCTGAAACCTCCCTCAGCGGCCCTCGCACAGACCCACTCACACTGGGGCTGCGGGCTCGCCTACCGGAGCAAGGGCTGAACATAGCGCCTTATGTCACCCTCGTCAAAATCAGCTTCCATCCTCAAAACTGTAAACGTCCAGCCCCTGCTCCCAGGCCAAAGCTGACAGCCCCAAAAGGCCTGCCTGCCCTGAAACCTCCCTCAGCGGCCCTCGCACAGACCCACTCACATTGGGGCTGCGGGCTCGCCTACCGGAGCAAGGGCTCAACATAGCGCCTTACGTCACCCTCGTCAAAAAATCAGCTTCATCCTCAAAACTGTAAACGTCCAGCCCCTGCTCCCAGGCCAAAGCTGACAGCCCCAAAAGGCCTGCCTGCCCTGAAACCTCCCTCAGCGGCCCTCGCACAGACCCACTCACATTGGGGCTGCGGGATCACCTATTGGAGCAAGGGCTCAACATAAAGCCTTACGTCACCCTTGACCAAAATCAGCTTCCATCCTCAAAACTGTAAACGTCCAGCCCCTGCTCCCAGGCCAAAGCTGACAGCCCCAAAAGGCCTGCCTGCCCTGAAACCTCCCTCAGCGGCCCTCGCACAGACCCACTCACATTGGGGCTGCGGGCTCGCCTACCGGAGCAAGGGCTCAACATAGAGCCTTATGTCACTCTTCACCAAAATCAGCTTCCATCCTCAAAACTGTAAACGTCCAGCCCCTGCTCCCAGGCCAAAGCTGACAGCCCCAAAAGGCCTGCCTGCCCTGAAACCTCCCTCAGCAGCCCTTGCACAGACCCACTCACATTGGGGCTGCGGGCTCGCCTACCGGAGCAAGGGCTCAACAGAGAGCTTTATGTCACCCTCGTCAAAAAATCAGCTTCCATCCTCAAAACTGTAAACGTCCAGCCCCTGCTCCCAGGCCAAAGCTGACAGCCCCAAAAGGCCTGCCTGCCCTGAAACCTCCCTCAGCGGCCCTCGCACAGACCCACTCACATTGGGGCTGCGGGCTCGCCTACCGGAGCAAGGGCTCAACATAAAGCCTTACGTCACCCTCGTCAAAAATCAGCTTCCATCCTCAAAACTGTAAACGTCCAGCCCCTGCTCCCAGGCCAAAGCTGCCAGCCCCAAAAGGCCTGCCTGCCCTGAAACCTCCCTCAGCGGCCCTCGCACAGACCCACTCACATTGGGGCTGCGGGCTCGCCTATTGGAGCAAGGGCTCAACATAGAGCCTTATGTCACTCTCAACCAAAATCAGCTTCCATCCTCAAAACTGTAAACGTCCAGCCCCTGCTCCCAGGCCAAAGCTGCCAGCCCCAAAAGGCCTGCCTGCCCTGAAACCTCCCTCAGCGGCCCTCGCACAGACCCACTCACATTGGGGCTGCGGGCTCACCTATTGGAGCAAGGGCTCAACATAAAGCCTTACGTCACTCTTGACCAAAATCAGCTTCCATCCTCAAAACTGTAAACGTCCAGCCCCTGCTCCCAGGCCAAAGCTGACAGCCCCAAAAGGCCTGCCTGCCCTGAAACCTCCCTCAGCGGCCCTCGCACAGACCCACTCACATTGGGGCTGCGGGCTCGCCTACCGGAGCAAGGGCTCAACATAGCGCCTTACGTCACCCTCGTCAAAAAATCAGCTTCATCCTCAAAACTGTAAACGTCCAGCCCCTGCTCCCAGGCCAAAGCTGACAGCCCCAAAAGGCCTGCCTGCCCTGAAACCTCCCTCAGCGGCCCTCGCACAGACCCACTCACATTGGGGCTGCGGGCTCGCCTAGCCGAGCAAGGGCTCAACATAAAGCCTTACGTCAACCTTGACCAAAATCAGCTTCCATCCTTAAAACTGTAAACGTCCAGCCCCTGCTCCCAGGCCAAAGCTGACAGCCCCAAAAGGCCTGTCTGCCATAAAACCTCCCTCAGCGGCCCTTGCACAGACCCACTCACATTGGGGCTGCGGGCTCGCCTACCGGAGCAAGGGCTCAACATAGCGCCTTATGTCACTCTTGACCAAAATCAGCATTCATTCTCAAAACTGTAAACGTCCAGCCCCTGCTCCCAGGCCAAAGCTGACAGCCCCAAAAGGCCTGCCTGCCCTGAAACCTCCCTCAGCGGCCCTCGCACAGACCCACTCACATTGGGGCTGCGGGCTCGCCTACCGAGCAAGGGCTCAACATAGCGCCTTATGTCACTCTCAACCAAAATCAGCTTCCATCAAAACTGTAAACGTCCAGCCCCTGCTCCCAGGCCAAAGCTGACAGCCCCAAAAGGCCTGCCTGCCCTGAAACCTCCCTCAGTGGCCCTCGCACAGACCCACTCACATTGGGGCTGCGGGCTCGCCTACCGGAGCAAGGGCTCAACATAGCGCCTTATGTCACTCTCAACCAAAATCAGCTTCCATCCTCAAAACTGTAAACGTCCAGCCCCTGCTCCCAGGCCAAAGCTGACAGCCCCAAAAGGCCTGCCTGCCCTGAAACCTCCCTCAGCGGCCCTCGCACAGACCCACTCACATTGGGGCTGCGGGCTCGCCTACCGAGCAAGGGCTCAACATATAGCCTTATGTCACCCTCGTCAAAAAATCAGCTTCCATCCTCAAAACTGTAAACGTCCAGCCCCTGCTCCCAGGCCAAAGCTGACAGCCCCAAAAGGCCTGCCTGCCCTGAAACCTCCCTCAGCGGCCCTCGCACAGACCCACTCACATTGGGGCTGCGGGCTCACCTATTGGAGCAAGGGCTCAACATAAAGCCTTACGTCACTCTTGACCAAAATCAGCTTCCATCCTCAAAACTGTAAACGTCCAGCCCCTGCTCCCAGGCCAAAGCTGCCAGCCCCAAAAGGCCTGCCTGCCCTGAAACCTCCCTCAGCGGCCCTCGCACAGACCCACTCACATGGGGCTGCGGGCTCGCCTACCGAGCAAGGGCTCAACATAGCGCCTTATGTCACTCTCAACCAAAATCAGCATCACATCAAAACTGTAAACGTCCAGCCCCTGCTCCCAGGCCAAAGCTGCCAGCCCCAAAAGGCCTGCCTGCCCTGAAACCTCCCTCAGCGGCCCTCGCACAGACCCACTCACATTGGGGCTGCGGGCTCGCCTACTGGAGCAAGGGCTTAACATAGAGCCTTATGTCACCCGCGTCAAAAAATCAGCTTCCATCCTCAAACCTGTAAACGTCCAGCCCCTGCTCCCAGGCCAAAGCTGCAGCCCCAAAAGGCCTGTCTGCCCTGAAACCTCCCTCAGCGGCCCTCGCACAGACCCACTCACATTGGGGCTGCGGGCTCACCTATTGGAGCAAGGGCTCAACATAAAGCCTTACGTCACCCTTGACCAAAATCAGCTTCCATCCTCAAAACTGTAAACGTCCAGCCCCTGCTCCCAGGCCAAAGCTGACAGCCCCAAAAGGCCTGCCTGCCCTGAAACCTCCCTCAGCGGCCCTCGCACAGACCCACTCACATTGGGGCTGCGGGCTCGCCTACCGGAGCAAGGGCTCAACATAGCGCCTTACGTCACCCTCGTCAAAAAATCAGCATTCATCCTCAAAACTGTAAACGTCCAGCCCCTGCTCCCAGGCCAAAGCTGACAGCCCCAAAAGGCCTGTCTGCCATAAAACCTCCCTCAGCGGCCCTCGCACAGACCCACTCACATTGGGGCTGCGGGATCACCTATTGGAGCAAGGGCTCAACATAAAGCCTTACGTCACCCTTGACCAAAATCAGCTTCCATCCTCAAAACTGTAAACGTCCAGCCCCTGCTCCCAGGCCAAAGCTGACAGCCCCAAAAGGCCTGTCTGCCCTGAAACCTCCCTCAGCGGCCCTCGCACAGACCCACTCACATTGGGGCTGCGGGCTCGCCTACCGGAGCAAGGGCTCAACATATAGCCTTATGTCACCCTCGTCAAAAAATCAGCTTCCATCCTCAAAACTGTAAACGTCCAGCCCCTGCTCCCAGGCCAAAGCTGACAGCCCCAAAAGGCCTGCCTGCCCTGAAACCTCCCTCAGCGGCCCTCGCACAGACCCACTCACATTGGGGCTGCGGGCTCGCCTAGCCGAGAAATGGCTCAACATAGCGCCTTATGTCACTCTCAACCAAAATCAGCATTCACGATCAAAACGGTAAACGTCCAGCCCCTGCTCCCAGGCCAAAGCTGACAGCCCCAAAAGGCCTGCCTGCCCTGAAACCTCCCTCAGCGGCCCTCGCACAGACCCACTCACATTGGGGCTGCGGGCTCGCCTACCGGAGCAAGGGCTCAACATAGCGCCTTATGTCACTCTTGACCAAAATCAGCTTCCATCCTCAAAACTGTAAACGTCCAGCCCCTGCTCCCAGGCCAAAGCTGACAGCCCCAAAAGGCCTGCCTGCCCTGAAACCTCCCTCAGCGGCCCTCGCACAGACCCACTCACATTGGGGCTGCGGGCTCGCCTACCGGAGCAAGGGCTAAACAGAGAGCGTTAAGTCACCCTCGTCAAAAAATCAGCTTCCATCCTCAAAACTGTAAACGTCCAGCCCCTGCTCCCAGGCCAAAGCTGACAGCCCCAAAAGGCCTGCCTGCCCTGAAACCTCCCTCAGCGGCCCTCGCACAGACCCACTCACATTGGGGCTGCGGGCTCACCTATTGGAGCAAGGGCTCAACATAAAGCCTTACGTCACCCCTGACCAAAATCAGCTTCCATCCTCAAAACTGTAAACGTCCAGCCCCTGCTCCCAGGCCAAAGCTGCCAGCCCCAAAAGGCCTGCCTGCCCTGAAACCTCCCTCAGCGGCCCTCGCACAGACCCACTCACATTGGGGCTGCGGGCTCGCCTACCGGAGCAAGGGCTCAACATAGCGCCTTACGTCACCCTCGTCAAAAAATCAGCTTCCATCCTCAAAACTGTAAACATCCAGCCCCTGCTCCCAGGCCAAAGCTGACAGCGCCAAAAGGCCTGCCTGCCCTGAAACCTCCCTCAGCGGCCCTCGCACAGACCCACTCACATTGGGGCTGCGGGATCACCTATTGGAGCAAGGGCTCAACATAAAGCCTTACGTCACCCTTGACCAAAATCAGCTTCCATCCTCAAAACTGTAAACGTCCAGCCCCTGCTCCCAGGCCAAAGCTGACAGCCCCAAAAGGCCTGCCTGCCCTGAAACCTCCCTCAGCGGCCCTCGCACAGACCCACTCACATTGGGGCTGCGGGCTCGCCTACCGGAGCAAGGGCTCAACATAGCGCCTTATGTCACTCTTGACCAAAATCAGCTTCCATCCTCAAAACTGTAAACGTCCAGCCCCTGCTCCCAGGCCAAAGCTGACAGCCCCAAAAGGCCTGCCTGCCCTGAAACCTCCCTCAGCGGCCCTCGCACAGACCCACTCACATTGGGGCTGCGGGCTCGCCTACCGGAGCAAGGGCTCAACATAGCGCCTTATGTCACTCTTGACCAAAATCAGCTTCCATCCTCAAAACTGTAAACGTCCAGCCCCTGCTCCCAGGCCAAAGCTGACAGCCCCAAAAGGCCTGCCTGCCCTGAAACCTCCCTCAGCGGCCCTCGCACAGACCCACTCACATTGGGGCTGCGGGCTCGCCTCGCCGAGCAAGGGCTCAACATAGCGCCTTACGTCACCCTCGTCAAAAAATCAGCTTCATCCTCAAAACTGTAAACGTCCAGCCCCTGCTCCCAGGCCAAAGCTGACAGCCCCAAAAGGCCTGCCTGCCCTGAAACCTCCCTCAGCGGCCCTCGCACAGACCCACTCACATTGGGGCTGCGGGCTCACCTATTGGAGCAAGGGCTCAACATAAAGCCTTACGTCACCCTTGACCAAAATCAGCTTCCATCCTTAAAACTGTAAACGTCCAGCCCCTGCTCCCAGGCCAAAGCTGACAGCCCCAAAAGGCCTGCCTGCCCTGAAACCTCCCTCAGCGGCCCTCGCAGAGACCCACTCACATTGGGGCTGCGGGCTCGCCTACCGGAGCAAGGGCTCAACATAGCGCCTTACGTCACCCTCGTCAAAAAATCAGCATTCACGCTCAAAACGGTAAACGTCCAGCCCCTGCTCCCAGGCCAAAGCTGACAGCCCCAAAAGGCCTGCCTGTCCTGAAACCTCCCTCAGTGGCCCTCTCAGAGACCCACTCACATTGGGGCTGCGGGCTCGCCTACCGGAGCAAGGGCTCAACATAGCGCCTTACGTCACTCTCTACCAAAATCAGCTTCCATCCTCAAAACTGTAAACGTCCAGCCCCTGCTCCCAGGCCAAAGCTGCCAGCCCCAAAAGGCCTGCCTGCCCTGAAACCTCCCTCAGCGGCCCTCGCACAGACCCACTCACATTGGGGCTGCGGGCTCGCCTACCGGAGCAAGGGCTGAACATAGCGCCTTATGTCACCCTCGTCAAAAAATCAGCTTCCATCCTCAAAACTGTAAACGTCCAGCCCCTGCTCCCAGGCCAAAGCTGCCAGCCCCAAAAGGCCTGCCTGCCCTGAAACCTCCCTCAGCGGCCCTCGCACAGACCCACTCACATTGGGGCTGCGGGCTCACCTATTGGAGCAAGGGCTCAACATAAAGCCTTACGTCACCCTTGACCAAAATCAGCTTCCATCCTCAAAACTGTAAACGTCCAGCCCCTGCTCCCAGGCCAAAGCTGACAGCCCCAAAAGGCCTGCCTGCCCTGAAACCTCCCTCAGCGGCCCTCGCACAGACCCACTCACATTGGGGCTGCGGGCTCGCCTACCGGAGCAAGGGCTCAACATAGCGCCTTACGTCACCCTCGTCAAAAAATCAGCTTCATCCTCAAAACTGTAAACGTCCAGCCCCTGCTCCCAGGCCAAAGCTGACAGCCCCAAAAGGCCTGCCTGCCCTGAAACCTCCCTCAGCGGCCCTCGCACAGACCCACTCACATGGGGGCTGCGGGCTCGCCTACCGGAGCAAGGGCTCAACATAGCGCCTTACGTCACCCTTGTCAAAAAATCAGCATTCATTCTCAAAACGGTAAACGTCCAGCCCCTGCTCCCAGGCCAAAGCTGACAGCCCCAAAAGGCCTGCCTGCCCTGAAACCTCCCTCAGCGGCCCTCGCACAGACCCACTCACATTGGGGCTGCGGGCTCGCCTATTGGAGCAAGGGCTCAACATAAAGCCTTACGTCACCCTTGACCAAAATCAGCTTCCATCCTCAAAACTGTAAACGTCCAGCCCCTGCTCCCAGGCCAAAGCTGACAGCCCCAAAAGGCCTGCCTGCCCTGAAACCTCCCTCAGCGGCCCTCGCACAGACCCACTCACATTGGGGCTGCGGGCTCGCCTACCGGAGCAAGGGCTCAACATAGAGCCTTATGTCACCCTCGTCAAAAAATCAGCTTCCATCCTCAAAACTGTAAACGTCCAGCCCCTGCTCCCAGGCCAAAGCTGACAGCCCCAAAAGGCCTGCCTGCCCTGAAACCTCCCTCAGCGGCCCTCGCACAGACCCACTCACATTGGGGCTGCGGGCTCACCTATTGGAGCAAGGGCTCAACATAGAGCCTTATGTCACTCTCAACCAAAATCAGCTTCCATCCTCAAAACTGTAAACGTCCAGCCCCTGCTCCCAGGCCAAAGCTGACAGCCCCAAAAGGCCTGCCTGCCCTGAAACCTCCCTCAGCGGCCCTCGCACAGACCCACTCACATTGGGGCTGCGGGCTCGCCTACCGGAGCAAGGGCTCAACATAGCCTTATGTCACCCTCGTCAAAAAATCAGCTTCCATCCTCAAAACTGTAAACGTCCAGCCCCTGCTCCCAGGCCAAAGCTGACAGCCCCAAAAGGCCTGCCTGCCCTGAAACCTCCCTCAGCGGCCCTCGCACAGACCCACTCACATTGGGGCTGCGGGCTCACCTATTGGAGCAAGGGCTCAACATAGCGCCTTATGTCACCCTCGTCAAAAAATCAGCTTCCATCCTCAAAACTGTAAACGTCCAGCCCCTGCTCCCAGGCCAAAGCTGACAGCCCCAAAAGGCCTGCCTGCCCTGAAACCTCCCTCAGCGGCCCTCGCACAGACCCACTCACATTGGGGCTGCGGGCTCACCTATTGGAGCAAGGGCTCAACATAAAGCCTTACGTCACTCTTGACCAAAATCAGCTTCCATCCTCAAAACTGTAAACGTCCAGCCCCTGCTCCCAGGCCAAAGCTGACAGCCCCAAAAGGCCTGCCTGCCCTGAAACCTCCCTCAGCGGCCCTCGCACAGACCCACTCACATTGGGGCTGCGGGCTCGCCTACCGAGCAAGGGCTCAACATAGCGCCTTATGTCACTCTCAACCAAAATCAGCTTCACCTCAAAACTGTAAACGTCCAGCCCCTGCTCCCAGGCCAAAGCTGACAGCCCCAAAAGGCCTGCCTGCCCTGAAACCTCCCTCAGCGGCCCTCGCACAGACCCACTCACATTGGGGCTGCGGGCTCGCCTACCGGAGCAAGGGCTCAACATAGAGCCTTATGTCACCCTCGTCAAAAATCAGCTTCCATCCTCAAAACTGTAAACGTCCAGCCCCTGCTCCCAGGCCAAAGCTGACAGCCCCAAAAGGCCTGCCTGCCCTGAAACCTCCCTCAGCGGCCCTCGCACAGACCCACTCACATTGGGGCTGCGGGATCACCTACCGGAGCAAGGGCTCAACAGAGAGCTTTATGTCACCCTCGTCAAAAAATCAGCTTCCATCCTCAAAACTGTAAACGTCCAGCCCCTGCTCCCAGGCCAAAGCTGACAGCCCCAAAAGGCCTGCCTGCCCTGAAACCTCCCTCAGCGGCCCTCGCACAGACCCACTCACATTGGGGCTGCGGGCTCGCCTACCGGAGCAAGGGCTGAACATAGCGCCTTATGTCACTCTTGACCAAAATCAGCTTCCATCCTCAAAACTGTAAACGTCCAGCCCCTGCTCCCAGGCCAAAGCTGACAGCCCCAAAAGGCCTGCCTGCCCTGAAACCTCCCTCAGCGGCCCTCGCACAGACCCACTCACATTGGGGCTGCGGGCTCGCCTACCGGAGCAAGGGCTCAACATAGCGCCTTACGTCACCCTCGTCAAAAAATCAGCTTCATCCTCAAAACTGTAAACGTCCAGCCCCTGCTCCCAGGCCAAAGCTGACAGCCCCAAAAGGCCTGCCTGCCCTGAAACCTCCCTCAGCGGCCCTCGCACAGACCCACTCACATTGGGGCTGCGGGCTCGCCTACCGGAGCAAGGGCTCAACATAGCGCCTTATGTCACTCTCAACCAAAATCAGCTTCCATCCTCAAAACTGTAAACGTCCAGCCCCTGCTCCCAGGCCAAAGCTGACAGCCCCAAAAGGCCTGCCTGCCCTGAAACCTCCCTCAGCGGCCCTCGCACAGACCCACTCACATTGGGGCTGCGGGCTCACCTATTGGAGCAAGGGCTCAACATAAAGCCTTACGTCACCCTTGACCAAAATCAGCTTCCATCCTCAAAACTGTAAACGTCCAGCCCCTGCTCCCAGGCCAAAGCTGACAGCCCCAAAAGGCCTGCCTGCCCTGAAACCTCCCTCAGCGGCCCTCGCACAGACCCACTCACATTGGGGCTGCGGGCTCGCCTACCGGAGCAAGGGCTCAACATAGCGCCTTACGTCACCCTCGTCAAAAAATCAGCTTCACCTCAAAACTGTAAACGTCCAGCCCCTGCTCCCAGGCCAAAGCTGACAGCCCCAAAAGGCCTGCCTGCCCTGAAACCTCCCTCAGCGGCCCTCGCACAGACCCACTCACATTGGGGCTGCGGGCTCACCTATTGGAGCAAGGGCTCAACATAAAGCCTTACGTCACTCTTGACCAAAATCAGCTTCCATCCTCAAAACTGTAAACGTCCAGCCCCTGCTCCCAGGCCAAAGCTGACAGCCCCAAAAGGCCTGCCTGCCCTGAAACCTCCCTCAGCGGCCCTCGCACAGACCCACTCACATTGGGGCTGCGGGCTCGCCTACCGAGCAAGGGCTCAACATAGCGCCTTATGTCACTCTCAACCAAAATCAGCATTCACCTCAAAACTGTAAACGTCCAGCCCCTGCTCCCAGGCCAAAGCTGACAGCCCCAAAAGGCCTGCCTGCCCTGAAACCTCCCTCAGCGGCCCTCGCACAGACCCACTCACATTGGGGCTGCGGGCTCGCCTACCGGAGCAAGGGCTCAACATAGCGCCTTATGTCACTCTTGACCAAAATCAGCTTCCATCCTCAAAACTGTAAACGTCCAGCCCCTGCTCCCAGGCCAAAGCTGACAGCCCCAAAAGGCCTGCCTGCCCTGAAACCTCCCTCAGCGGCCCTCGCACAGACCCACTCACATTGGGGCTGCGGGCTCGCCTACCGGAGCAAGGGCTCAACATAGCGCCTTATGTCACCTTGACCAAAATCAGCTTCCATCCTCAAAACTGTAAACGTCCAGCCCCTGCTCCCAGGCCAAAGCTGACAGCCCCAAAAGGCCTGCCTGCCCTGAAACCTCCCTCAGCGGCCCTCGCACAGACCCACCCACATTGGGGCTGCGGGCTCGCCTACCGGAGCAAGGGCTCAACATAGCGCCTTATGTCACTCTTGACCAAAATCAGCATTCATTCTCAAAACTGTAAACGTCCAGCCCCTGCTCCCAGGCCAAAGCTGACAGCCCCAAAAGGCCTGTCTGCCCTGAAACCTCCCTCAGCGGCCCTCGCACAGACCCACTCACATTGGGGCTGCGGGCTCACCTATTGGAGCAAGGGCTCAACATAAAGCCTTACGTCACCCTTGACCAAAATCAGCTTCCATCCTCAAAACTGTAAACGTCCAGCCCCTGCTCCCAGGCCAAAGCTGACAGCCCCAAAAGGCCTGCCTGCCCTGAAACCTCCCTCAGCGGCCCTCGCACAGACCCACTCACATTGGGGCTGCGGGCTCGCCTACCGGAGCAAGGGCTCAACATAGCCTTATGTCACCCTCGTCAAAAAATCAGCTTCCATCCTCAAAACTGTAAACGTCCAGCCCCTGCTCCCAGGCCAAAGCTGACAGCCCCAAAAGGCCTGCCTGCCCTGAAACCTCCCTCAGCGGCCCTCGCACAGACCCACTCACATTGGGGCTGCGGGCTCGCCTATTGGAGCAAGGGCTCAACATAGAGCCTTATGTCACTCTCAACCAAAATCAGCTTCCATCCTCAAAACTGTAAACGTCCAGCCCCTGCTCCCAGGCCAAAGCTGACAGCCCCAAAAGGCCTGCCTGCCCTGAAACCTCCCTCAGCGGCCCTCGCACAGACCCACTCACATTGGGGCTGCGGGCTCGCCTACCGGAGCAAGGGCTCAACATAGCGCCTTATGTCACTCTTGACCAAAATCAGCTTCCATCCTCAAAACTGTAAACGTCCAGCCCCTGCTCCCAGGCCAAAGCTGACAGCCCCAAAAGGCCTGCCTGCCCTGAAACCTCCCTCAGCGGCCCTCGCACAGACCCACCCACATGGGGGCTGCGGGCTCGCCTACCGGAGCAAGGGCTCAACATAGCGCCTTACGTCACCCTCGTCAAAAAATCAGCATTCACCTCAAAACTGTAAACGTCCAGCCCCTGCTCCCAGGCCAAAGCTGCAGCCCCAAAAGGCCTGCCTGCCCTGAAACCTCCCTCAGCGGCCCTCGCACAGACCCACTCACATTGGGGCTGCGGGCTCACCTATTGGAGCAAGGGCTCAACATAAAGCCTTACGTCACTCTTGACCAAAATCAGCTTCCATCCTCAAAACTGTAAACGTCCAGCCCCTGCTCCCAGGCCAAAGCTGACAGCCCCAAAAGGCCTGCCTGCCCTGAAACCTCCCTCAGCGGCCCTCGCACAGACCCACTCACATTGGGGCTGCGGGCTCGCCTAGCGAGCAAGGGCTCAACATAGCGCCTTATGTCACTCTCAACCAAAATCAGCATTCACGATCAAAATGGTAAACGTCCAGCCCCTGCTCCCAGGCCAAAGCTGACAGCCCCAAAAGGCCTGCCTGCCCTGAAACCTCCCTCAGCGGCCCTCGCACAGACCCACTCACATTGGGGCTGCGGGCTCGCCTACCGGAGCAAGGGCTCAACATAGCGCCTTATGTCACTCTCAACCAAAATCAGCTTCATCCTCAAAACTGTAAACGTCCAGCCCCTGCTCCCAGGCCAAAGCTGACAGCCCCAAAAGGCCTGCCTGCCCTGAAACCTCCCTCAGCGGCCCTCGCACAGACCCACTCACATTGGGGCTGCGGGCTCGCCTACCGGAGCAAGGGCTCAACATAGAGCCTTACGTCACCCTCGACCAAAATCAGCTTCATCCTCAAAACTGTAAACGTCCAGCCCCTGCTCCCAGGCCAAAGCTGACAGCCCCAAAAGGCCTGCCTGCCCTGAAACCTCCCTCAGCGGCCCTCGCACAGACCCACTCACATTGGGGCTGCGGGCTCGCCTACCGGAGCAAGGGCTCAACATAGCGCCTTACGTCACCCTTGTCAAAAAATCAGCTTCATCCTCAAAACTGTAAACGTCCAGCCCCTGCTCCCAGGCCAAAGCTGACAGCCCCAAAAGGCCTGCCTGCCCTGAAACCTCCCTCAGCGGCCCTCGCACAGACCCACTCACATTGGGGCTGCGGGCTCGCCTACCGAGCAAGGGCTCAACATAGCGCCTTATGTCACCCTCGTCAAAAAATCAGCTTCACCTCAAAACTGTAAACGTCCAGCCCCTGCTCCCAGGCCAAAGCTGACAGCCCCAAAAGGCCTGCCTGCCCTGAAACCTCCCTCAGCGGCCCTCGCACAGACCCACTCACATTGGGGCTGCGGGATCACCTATTGGAGCAAGGGCTCAACATAAAGCCTTACGTCACTCTTGACCAAAATCAGCTTCCATCCTCAAAACTGTAAACGTCCAGCCCCTGCTCCCAGGCCAAAGCTGACAGCCCCAAAAGGCCTGCCTGCCCTGAAACCTCCCTCAGCGGCCCTCGCACAGACCCACTCACATTGGGGCTGCGGGCTCGCCTACCGGAGCAAGGGCTCAACATAGCGCCTTATGTCACTCTCAACCAAAATCAGCATTCACGATCAAAACGGTAAACGTCCAGCCCCTGCTCCCAGGCCAAAGCTGACAGCCCCAAAAGGCCTGCCTGCCCTGAAACCTCCCTCAGCGGCCCTCGCACAGACCCACTCACATTGGGGCTGCGGGCTCGCCTACCGGAGCAAGGGCTCAACATAGCCTTATGTCACCCTCGTCAAAAAATCAGCTTCCATCCTCAAAACTGTAAACGTCCAGCCCCTGCTCCCAGGCCAAAGCTGACAGCCCCAAAAGGCCTGCCTGCCCTGAAACCTCCCTCAGCGGCCCTCGCACAGACCCACTCACATTGGGGCTGCGGGCTCGCCTACCGGAGCAAGGGCTCAACATAGCGCCTTACGTCACCCTCGTCAAAAAATCAGCTTCACATCTCAAAACTGTAAACGTCCAGCCCCTGCTCCCAGGCCAAAGCTGCCAGCCCCAAAAGGCCTGCCTGCCCTGAAACCTCCCTCAGCGGCCCTCGCACAGACCCACTCACATTGGGGCTGCGGGCTCACCTATTGGAGCAAGGGCTCAACATAAAGCCTTACGTCACTCTTGACCAAAATCAGCTTCCATCCTCAAAACTGTAAACGTCCAGCCCCTGCTCCCAGGCCAAAGCTGACAGCCCCAAAAGGCCTGCCTGCCCTGAAACCTCCCTCAGCGGCCCTCGCACAGACCCACTCACATTGGGGCTGCGGGCTCGCCTACCGAGCAAGGGCTCAACATAGCGCCTTATGTCACTCTTGACCAAAATCAGCTTCCATCCTCAAAACTGTAAACGTCCAGCCCCTGCTCCCAGGCCAAAGCTGACAGCCCCAAAAGGCCTGCCTGCCCTGAAACCTCCCTCAGCGGCCCTCGCACAGACCCACTCACATTGGGGCTGCGGGCTCGCCTGTCCGAGCAAGGGCTCAACATAGAGCCTTACGACCCTCTCAACCAAAATCAGCATTCACCCTCAAAACTCCAAACGTCGAGCCCCTGCTCCCAGGCCAAAGCTGACAGCCCCAAAAGGCCTGCCTGCCCTGAAACCTCCCTCAGCCGCCCTCGCACAGACCCACTCACATTGGGGCTGCGGGCTCACCTATTGGAGCAAGGGCTCAACATAGAGCCTTACGTCACCCTCGACCAAAATCAGCTTCCATCCTCAAAACTGTAAACGTCCAGCCCCTGCTCCCAGGCCAAAGCTGACAGCCCCAAAAGGCCTGCCTGCCCTGAAACCTCCCTCAGCGGCCCTCGCACAGACCCACTCACATTGGGGCTGCGGGCTCGCCTACCGAGCAAGGGCTCAACATAGCGCCTTACGTCACCCTCGTCAAAAAATCAGCTTCATCCTCAAAACTGTAAACGTCCAGCCCCTGCTCCCAGGCCAAAGCTGCCAGCCCCAAAAGGCCTGCCTGCCCTGAAACCTCCCTCAGCGGCCCTCGCACAGACCCACTCACATTGGGGCTGCGGGCTCGCCTACCGAGCAAGGGCTCAACATAGCGCCTTACGTCACCCTCGTCAAAAAATCAGCTTCATCCTCAAAACTGTAAACGTCCAGCCCCTGCTCCCAGGCCAAAGCTGACAGCCCCAAAAGGCCTGCCTGCCCTGAAACCTCCCTCAGCGGCCCTCGCACAGACCCACTCACATTGGGGCTGCGGGCTCGCCTACTGGAGCAAGGGCTCAACATAAAGCCTTACGTCACCCTTGACCAAAATCAGCTTCCATCCTCAAAACTGTAAACGTCCAGCCCCTGCTCCCAGGCCAAAGCTGCAGCCCCAAAAGGCCTGCCTGCCCTGAAACCTCCCTCAGCGGCCCTCGCACAGACCCACTCACATTGGGGCTGCGGGCTCACCTATTGGAGCAAGGGCTCAACATAAAGCCTTACGTCACTCTTGACCAAAATCAGCTTCCATCCTCAAAACTGTAAACGTCCAGCCCCTGCTCCCAGGCCAAAGCTGACAGCCCCAAAAGGCCTGCCTGCCCTGAAACCTCCCTCAGCGGCCCTCGCACAGACCCACTCACATTGGGGCTGCGGGCTCGCCTACCGAGCAAGGGCTCAACATAGCGCCTTATGTCACTCTCAACCAAAATCAGCTTCATCCTCAAAACGGTAAACGTCCAGCCCCTGCTCCCAGGCCAAAGCTGACAGCCCCAAAAGGCCTGCCTGCCCTGAAACCTCCCTCAGCGGCCCTCGCACAGACCCACTCACATTGGGGCTGCGGGCTCGCCTACCGGAGCAAGGGCTCAACATAGCGCCTTACGTCACTCTCGACAAAAAATCAGCTTCCATCCTCAAAACTGTAAACGTCCAGCCCCTGCTCCCAGGCCAAAGCTGACAGCCCCAAAAGGCCTGCCTGCCCTGAAACCTCCCTCAGCGGCCCTCGCACAGACCCACTCACATTGGGGCTGCGGGCTCGCCTACCGGAGCAAGGGCTCAACATAGCGCCTTATGTCACCCTTGACCAAAATCAGCTTCCATCCTCAAAACTGTAAACGTCCAGCCCCTGCTCCCAGGCCAAAGCTGACAGCCCCAAAAGGCCTGCCTGCCCTGAAACCTCCCTCAGCGGCCCTCGCACAGACCCACTCACATTGGGGCTGCGGGCTCACCTATTGGAGCAAGGGCTCAACATAGAGCCTTACGTCACCTTCGACCAAAATCAGCTTCCATCCTCAAAACTGTAAACGTCCAGCCCCTGCTCCCAGGCCAAAGCTGACAGCCCCAAAAGGCCTGCCTGCCCTGAAACCTCCCTCAGCGGCCCTCGCACAGACCCACTCACATTGGGGCTGCGGGCTCGCCTACCGGAGCAAGGGCTCAACATAGCGCCTTACGTCACCCTCGTCAAAAATCAGCTTCCATCCTCAAAACTGTAAACGTCCAGCCCCTGCTCCCAGGCCAAAGCTGACAGCCCCAAAAGGCCTGCCTGCCCTGAAACCTCCCTCAGCGGCCCTCGCACAGACCCACTCACATTGGGGCTGCGGGCTCACCTACTGGAGCAAGGGCTCAACATAAGCCTTACGTCACTCTTGACCAAAATCAGCTTCCATCCTCAAAACTGTAAACGTCCAGCCCCTGCTCCCAGGCCAAAGCTGCCAGCCCCAAAAGGCCTGCCTGCCCTGAAACCTCCCTCAGCGGCCCTCGCACAGACCCACTCACATTGGGGCTGCGGGCTCACCTATTGGAGCAAGGGCTCAACATAAAGCCTTACGTCACTCTTGACCAAAATCAGCTTCCATCCTCAAAACTGTAAACGTCCAGCCCCTGCTCCCAGGCCAAAGCTGACAGCCCCAAAAGGCCTGCCTGCCCTGAAACCTCCCTCAGCGGCCCTCGCACAGACCCACTCACATTGGGGCTGCGGGCTCGCCTACCGGAGCAAGGGCTCAACATAGCGCCTTATGTCACTCTCAACCAAAATCAGCTTCACCTCAAAACTGTAAACGTCCAGCCCCTGCTCCCAGGCCAAAGCTGACAGCCCCAAAAGGCCTGCCTGCCCTGAAACCTCCCTCAGCGGCCCTCGCACAGACCCACCCACATTGGGGCTGCGGGCTCGCCTACCGGAGCAAGGGCTCAACATAGCGCCTTACGTCACCCTCGTCAAAAAATCAGCATTCATCCTCAAAACTGTAAACGTCCAGCCCCTGCTCCCAGGCCAAAGCTGACAGCCCCAAAAGGCCTGCCTGCCCTGAAACCTCCCTCAGCGGCCCTCGCACAGACCCACTCACATTGGGGCTGCGGGCTCGCCTACCGGAGCAAGGGCTCAACATAGCGCCTTATGTCACCCTTGACCAAAATCAGCTTCCATCCTCAAAACTGTAAACGTCCAGCCCCTGCTCCCAGGCCAAAGCTGACAGCCCCAAAAGGCCTGCCTGCCCTGAAACCTCCCTCAGCGGCCCTCGCACAGACCCACTCACATTGGGGCTGCGGGCTCACCTATTGGAGCAAGGGCTCAACATAGAGCCTTACGTCACCTTCGACCAAAATCAGCTTCCATCCTCAAAACTGTAAACGTCCAGCCCCTGCTCCCAGGCCAAAGCTGACAGCCCCAAAAGGCCTGCCTGCCCTGAAACCTCCCTCAGCGGCCCTCGCACAGACCCACTCACATTGGGGCTGCGGGCTCGCCTACCGAGCAAGGGCTCAACATAGCGCCTTACGTCACCCTCGTCAAAAAATCAGCTTCATCCTCAAAACGGTAAACGTCCAGCCCCTGCTCCCAGGCCAAAGCTGACAGCCCCAAAAGGCCTGCCTGCCCTGAAACCTCCCTCAGCGGCCCTCGCACAGACCCACTCACATGGGGGCTGCGGGCTCACCTATTGGAGCAAGGGCTCAACATAAAGCCTTACGTCACCTTGACCAAAATCAGCTTCCATCCTCAAAACTGTAAACGTCCAGCCCCTGCTCCCAGGCCAAAGCTGACAGCCCCAAAAGGCCTGCCTGCCCTGAAACCTCCCTCAGCGGCCCTCGCACAGACCCACTCACATTGGGGCTGCGGGCTCGCCTACCGAGCAAGGGCTCAACATAGCGCCTTATGTCACTCTCAACCAAAATCAGCATTCACATCAAAACGGTAAACGTCCAGCCCCTGCTCCCAGGCCAAAGCTGACAGCCCCAAAAGGCCTGCCTGCCCTGAAACCTCCCTCAGCGGCCCTCGCACAGACCCACTCACATTGGGGCTGCGGGCTCGCCTACCGGAGCAAGGGCTCAACATAGCGCCTTATGTCACTCTTGACCAAAATAAGCTTCCATCCTTAAAACTGTAAACGTCCAGCCCCTGCTCCCAGGCCAAAGCTGACAGCCCCAAAAGGCCTTCCTGCCCTGAAACCTCCCTCAGCGGCCCTCGCACAGACCCACTCACATTGGGGCTGCGGGCTCGCCTACCGGAGCAAGGGCTGAACATAGCGCCTTATGTCACCCTCGTCAAAATCAGCTTCCATCCTCAAAACTGTAAACGTCCAGCCCCTGCTCCCAGGCCAAAGCTGACAGCCCCAAAAGGCCTGTCTGCCATAAAACCTCCCTCAGCGGCCCTCGCACAGACCCACTCACATTGGGGCTGCGGGCTCGCCTACCGGAGCAAGGGCTCAACATAGCGCCTTACGTCACCCTCGTCAAAAAATCAGCTTCATCCTCAAAACTGTAAACGTCCAGCCCCTGCTCCCAGGCCAAAGCTGCCAGCCCCAAAAGGCCTGCCTGCCCTGAAACCTCCCTCAGCGGCCCTCGCACAGACCCACTCACATTGGGGCTGCGGGCTCACCTATTGGAGCAAGGGCTCAACATAAAGCCTTACGTCACCCTTGACCAAAATCAGCTTCCATCCTCAAAACTGTAAACGTCCAGCCCCTGCTCCCAGGCCAAAGCTGACAGCCCCAAAAGGCCTGCCTGCCCTGAAACCTCCCTCAGCGGCCCTCGCACAGACCCACTCACATTGGGGCTGCGGGCTCGCCTACCGGAGCAAGGGCTCAACATAGCGCCTTACGTCACCCTCGTCAAAAATCAGCTTCCATCCTCAAAACTGTAAACGTCCAGCCCCTGCTCCCAGGCCAAAGCTGACAGCCCCAAAAGGCCTGCCTGCCCTGAAACCTCCCTCAGCGGCCCTCGCACAGACCCACTCACATTGGGGCTGCGGGCTCACCTATTGGAGCAAGGGGCAACATAGAGCCTTATGTCACTCTCAACCAAAATCAGCTTCCATCCTCAAAACTGTAAACGTCCAGCCCCTGCTCCCAGGCCAAAGCTGACAGCCCCAAAAGGCCTGCCTGCCCTGAAACCTCCCTCAGCGGCCCTCGCACAGACCCACTCACATTGGGGCTGCGGGCTCGCCTATGGAGCAAGGGCTCAACATAAAGCCTTACGTCACCCTGACCAAAATCAGCTTCCATCCTCAAAACTGTAAACGTCCAGCCCCTGCTCCCAGGCCAAAGCTGACAGCCCCAAAAGGCCTGCCTGCCCTGAAACCTCCCTCAGCGGCCCTCGCACAGACCCACTCACATTGGGGCTGCGGGCTCGCCTACCGGAGCAAGGGCTCAACATAGAGCCTTACGTCACCCTCGTCAAAAAATCAGCTTCCATCCTCAAAACTGTAAACGTCCAGCCCCTGCTCCCAGGCCAAAGCTGACAGCCCCAAAAGGCCTGCCTGCCCTGAAACCTCCCTCAGCGGCCCTCGCACAGACCCACTCACATTGGGGCTGCGGGCTCGCCTATTGGAGCAAGGGCTCAACATAAAGCCTTACGTCACCCTCGACCAAAATCAGCTTCCATCCTCAAAACTGTAAACGTCCAGCCCCTGCTCCCAGGCCAAAGCTGACAGCCCCAAAAGGCCTGCCTGCCCTGAAACCTCCCTCAGCGGCCCTCGCACAGACCCACTCACATTGGGGCTGCGGGCTCGCCTACCGGAGCAAGGGCTCAACATAGCGCCTTATGTCACTCTCAACCAAAATCAGCTTCATCCTCAAAACTGTAAACGTCCAGCCCCTGCTCCCAGGCCAAAGCTGACAGCCCCAAAAGGCCTGCCTGCCCTGAAACCTCCCTCAGCGGCCCTCGCACAGACCCACTCACATTGGGGCTGCGGGCTCGCCTTTGGAGCAAGGGCTCAACATAGAGCCTTACGTCACCTCGACCAAAATCAGCTTCCATCCTCAAAACTGTAAACGTCCAGCCCCTGCTCCCAGGCCAAAGCTGACAGCCCCAAAAGGCCTGCCTGCCCTGAAACCTCCCTCAGCGGCCCTCGCACAGACCCACTCACATTGGGGCTGCGGGCTCGCCTACCGAGCAAGGGCTGAACATAGCGCCTTACGTCACCCTCGTCAAAAAATCAGCATTCATTCTCAAAACGGTAAACGTCCAGCCCCTGCTCCCAGGCCAAAGCTGACAGCCCCAAAAGGCCTGCCTGCCCTGAAACCTCCCTCAGCGGCCCTCGCACAGACCCACTCACATTGGGGCTGCGGGCTCACCTATTGGAGCAAGGGCTCAACATAAAGCCTTACGTCACCCTTGACCAAAATCAGCTTCCATCCTCAAAACTGTAAACGTCCAGCCCCTGCTCCCAGGCCAAAGCTGACAGCCCCAAAAGGCCTGTCTGCCCTGAAACCTCCCTCAGCGGCCCTCGCACAGACCCACTCACATTGGGGCTGCGGGCTCGCCTACCGGAGCAAGGGCTCAACATATAGCCTTATGTCACCCTCGTCAAAAAATCAGCTTCCATCCTCAAAACTGTAACCGTCCAGCCCCTGCTCCCAGGCCAAAGCTGACAGCCCCAAAAGGCCTGCCTGCCCTGAAACCTCCCTCAGCGGCCCTCGCACAGACCCACTCACATTGGGGCTGCGGGCTCACCTATTGGAGCAAGGGCTCAACATAAAGCCTTACGTCACTCTTGACCAAAATCAGCTTCCATCCTCAAAACTGTAAACGTCCAGCCCCTGCTCCCAGGCCAAAGCTGCCAGCCCCAAAAGGCCTGCCTGCCCTGAAACCTCCCTCAGCGGCCCTCGCACAGACCCACTCACACTGGGGCTGCGGGCTCGCCTACCGAGCAAGGGCTCAACATAGCGCCTTATGTCACTCTCAACCAAAATCAGCATTCACGATCAAAACGGTAAACGTCCAGCCCCTGCTCCCAGGCCAAAGCTGACAGCCCCAAAAGGCCTGCCTGCCCTGAAACCTCCCTCAGCGGCCCTCGCACAGACCCACTCACATTGGGGCTGCGGGCTCGCCTAGCGAGCAAGGGCTCAACATAGCGCCTTACGTCACCCTCGTCAAAAAATCAGCTTCATCCTCAAAAATGTAAACGTCCAGCCCCTGCTCCCAGGCCAAAGCTGACAGCCCCAAAAGGCCTGCCTGCCCTGAAACCTCCCTCAGCGGCCCTCGCACAGACCCACTCACATTGGGGCTGCGGGCTCGCCTACCGAGCAAGGGCTCAACATAGCGCCTTACGTCACCCTCGTCAAAAAATCAGCATTCCATCCTCAAAACTGTAAACGTCCAGCCCCTGCTCCCAGGCCAAAGCTGCCAGCCCCAAAAGGCCTGCTGCCCTGAAACCTCCCTCAGCGGCCCTCGCACAGACCCACTCACATTGGGGCTGCGGGCTCACCTATTGGAGCAAGGGCTCAACATAAAGCCTTACGTCACTCTTGACCAAAATCAGCTTCCATCCTCAAAACTGTAAACGTCCAGCCCCTGCTCCCAGGCCAAAGCTGACAGCCCCAAAAGGCCTGCCTGCCCTGAAACCTCCCTCAGCGGCCCTCGCACAGACCCACTCACATTGGGGCTGCGGGCTCGCCTACCGAGCAAGGGCTCAACATAGCGCCTTATGTCACTCTCAACCAAAATCAGCATTCATCCTCAAAACTGTAAACGTCCAGCCCCTGCTCCCAGGCCAAAGCTGACAGCCCCAAAAGGCCTGCCTGCCCTGAAACCTCCCTCAGCGGCCCTCGCACAGACCCACTCACATTGGGGCTGCGGGCTCGCCTACCGGAGCAAGGGCTCAACATAGCGCCTTACGTCACCTCGACCAAAAATCAGCTTCCATCCTCAAAACTGTAAACGTCCAGCCCCTGCTCCCAGGCCAAAGCTGACAGCCCCAAAAGGCCTGCCTGCCCTGAAACCTCCCTCAGCGGCCCTCGCACAGACCCACTCACATTGGGGCTGCGGGCTCGCCTACCGGAGCAAGGGCTCAACATAGCGCCTTATGTCACTCTCAACCAAAATCAGCATTCACCTCAAAACTGTAAACGTCCAGCCCCTGCTCCCAGGCCAAAGCTGACAGCCCCAAAAGGCCTGCCTGCCCTGAAACCTCCCTCAGCGGCCCTCGCACAGACCCACTCACATTGGGGCTGCGGGCTCGCCTACCGGAGCAAGGGCTCAACATAGCGCCTTATGTCACTCTTGACCAAAATCAGCTTCCATCCTCAAAACTGTAAACGTCCAGCCCCTGCTCCCAGGCCAAAGCTGCCAGCCCCAAAAGGCCTGCCTGCCCTGAAACCTCCCTCAGCGGCCCTCGCACAGACCCACTCACATTGGGGCTGCGGGCTCACCTATTGGAGCAAGGGCTCAACATAAGCCTTACGTCACCCTCGTCAAAAATCAGCTTCCATCCTCAAAACTGTAAACGTCCAGCCCCTGCTCCCAGGCCAAAGCTGCCAGCCCCAAAAGGCCTGCCTGCCCTGAAACCTCCCTCAGCGGCCCTCGCACAGACCCACTCACATTGGGGCTGCGGGCTCACCTATTGGAGCAAGGGCTCAACATAAAGCCTTACGTCACTCTTGACCAAAATCAGCTTCCATCCTCAAAACTGTAAACGTCCAGCCCCTGCTCCCAGGCCAAAGCTGACAGCCCCAAAAGGCCTGCCTGCCCTGAAACCTCCCTCAGCGGCCCTCGCACAGACCCACTCACATTGGGGCTGCGGGCTCGCCTACCGGAGCAAGGGCTCAACATAGCGCCTTACGTCACTCCTGAACCAAAATCAGCTTCCATCCTCAAAACTGTAAACGTCCAGCCCCTGCTCCCAGGCCAAAGCTGACAGCCCCAAAAGGCCTGCCTGCCCTGAAACCTCCCTCAGCGGCCCTCGCACAGACCCACTCACATTGGGGCTGCGGGCTCACCTATTGGAGCAAGGGCTCAACATAGAGCCTTACGTCACACCTCGACCAAAATCAGCTTCCATCCTCAAAACTGTAAACGTCCAGCCCCTGCTCCCAGGCCAAAGCTGCCAGCCCCAAAAGGCCTGCCTGCCCTGAAACCTCCCTCAGCGGCCCTCGCACAGACCCACTCACATTGGGGCTGCGGGCTCGCCTACCGAGCAAGGGCTCAACAAAGAGCCTTACGTCACCCTCGACAAAAAATCAGCTTCATCCTCAAAACTGTAAACGTCCAGCCCCTGCTCCCAGGCCAAAGCTGACAGCCCCAAAAGGCCTGCCTGCCCTGAAACCTCCCTCAGCGGCCCTCGCACAGACCCACTCACATTGGGGCTGCGGGCTCACCTATTGGAGCAAGGGCTCAACATAGCGCCTTACGTCACCCTTGACCAAAATCAGCTTCCATCCTCAAAACTGTAAACGTCCAGCCCCTGCTCCCAGGCCAAAGCTGCCAGCCCCAAAAGGCCTGCCTGCCCTGAAACCTCCCTCAGCGGCCCTCGCACAGACCCACTCACATTGGGGCTGCTGAGCTCACCTACCGGAGCAAGGGCTCAACATAGAGCCTTACGTCACCCTCGTCAAAAAATCAGCTTCATCCTCAAAACTGTAAACGTCCAGCCCCTGCTCCCAGGCCAAAGCTGACAGCCCCAAAAGGCCTGCCTGCCCTGAAACCTCCCTCAGCGGCCCTCGCACAGACCCACTCACATGGGGGCTGCGGGATCACCTATGGAGCAAGGGCTCAACATAAGCCTTACGTCACTCTTGACCAAAATCAGCTTCCATCCTCAAAACTGTAAACGTCCAGCCCCTGCTCCCAGGCCAAAGCTGACAGCCCCAAAAGTCCTGCCTGCCCTGAAACCTCCCTCGGTGGCCCTCGCACAGCACCACTCACATTGGGGCTGCGGGCTCGCCTACCGAGCAAGGGCTCAACATAGCGCCTTATGTCACTCTCAACCAAAATCAGCATTCACGATCAAAACGGTAAAAGTCCAGCCCTGCTCCCAGGCCAAAGCTGACAGCCCCAAAAGGCCTGTCTGCCTGAAACCTCCCTCAGCGGCCCTCGCACAGACCCACTCACATTGGGGCTGCGGGCTCGCCTACCGGAGCAAGGGCTCAGCATAGCGCCTTACGTCACCCTTGACCAAAATCATCTTCCATCCTCAAAACTGTAAACGTCCAGCCCCTGCTCCCAGGCCAAAGCTGACAGCCCCAAAAGGCCTGCTGCCCTGAAACCTCCCTCAGCGGCCCTCGCACAGACCCACTCACATTGGGGCTGCGGGCTCGCCTACCGAGCAAGGGCTCAACATAGCGCCTTATGTCACTCTCAACCAAAATCAGCTTCCATCCTCAAAACGGTAAACGTCCAGCCCCTGCTCCCAGGCCAAAGCTGACAGCCCCAAAAGGCCTGCCTGCCCTGAAACCTCCCTCAGCGGCCCTCGCACAGACCCACTCACATTGGGGCTGCGGGATCACCTATTGGAGCAAGGGCTCAACATAAAGCCTTACGTCACTCTTGACCAAAATCAGCTTCCATCCTCAAAACTGTAAACGTCCAGCCCCTGCTCCCAGGCCAAAGCTGCCAGCCCCAAAAGGCCTGCCTGCCCTGAAACCTCCCTCAGCGGCCCTCGCACAGACCCACTCACATTGGGGCTGCGGGCTCGCCTTGCCGAGCAAGGGCTCAACATAGCGCCTTATGTCACCCTCGTCAAAAAATCAGCTTCCATCCTCAAAACTGTAAACGTCCAGCCCCTGCTCCCAGGCCAAAGCTGACAGCCCCAAAAGGCCTGCCTGCCCTGAAACCTCCCTCAGCGGCCCTCGCACAGACCCACTCACATTGGGCTGCGGGCTCGCCTACCGAGCAAGGGCTCAACATAGCGCCTTACGTCACCCTCGTCAAAAAATCAGCTTCATCCTCAAAACTGTAAACGTCCAGCCCCTGCTCCCAGGCCAAAGCTGCCAGCCCCAAAAGGCCTGCCTGCCCTGAAACCTCCCTCAGCGGCCCTCGCACAGACCCACTCACATTGGGGCTGCGGGATCACCTATTGGAGCAAGGGCTCAACATAAAGCCTTACGTCACTCTTGACCAAAATCAGCTTCCATCCTCAAAACTGTAAACGTCCAGCCCCTGCTCCCAGGCCAAAGCTGACAGCCCCAAAAGGCCTGCCTGCCCTGAAACCTCCCTCAGCGGCCCTCGCACAGACCCACTCACATTGGGGCTGCGGGCTCGCCTAGCCGAGCAAGGGCTCAACATAGCGCCTTATGTCACTCTCAACCAAAATCAGCATTCCCGATCAAAACGTAAACGTCCAGCCCCTGCTCCCAGGCCAAAGCTGACAGCCCCAAAAGGCCTGCCTGCCCTGAAACCTCCCTCAGCGGCCCTTGCACAGACCCACTCACATTGGGGCTGTGGGCTCACCTATTGCAACAAGGGGTCAACATAGCGCCTTACGTCACCCTCGTCAAAAAATCAGCATTCACGTTCAAAACGGTAAACGTCCAGCCCCTGCTCCCAGGCCAAAGCTGACAGCCCCAAAAGGCCTGCCTGCCCTGAAACCTCCCTCAGCGGCCCTCGCACAGACCCACTCACATTGGGGCTGCGGGCTCGCCTACCGGAGCAAGGGCTCAACATAGCGCCTTATGTCACTCTCAACCAAAATCAGCATTCACATCAAAACTGTAAACGTCCAGCCCTGCTCCCAGGCCAAAGCTGACAGCCCCAAAAGGCCTGCCTGCCCTGAAACCTCCCTCAGCGGCCCTCGCACAGACCCACTCACATTGGGGCTGCGGGCTCACCTATTGGAGCAAGGGCTCAACATAGAGCCTTACGTCACTCTCGACCAAAATCAGCTTCCATCCTCAAAACTGTAAACGTCCAGCCCCTGCTCCCAGGCCAAAGCTGCCAGCCCCAAAAGGCCTGCCTGCCCTGAAACCTCCCTCAGCGGCCCTCGCACAGACCCACTCACATTGGGGCTGCGGGCTCACCTTTGGAGCAAGGGCTCAACATAAGCCTTACGTCACCCTCGACCAAAATCAGCTTCCATCCTCAAAACTGTAAACGTCCAGCCCCTGCTCCCAGGCCAAAGCTGCCAGCCCCAAAAGGCCTGCCTGCCCTGAAACCTCCCTCAGCGGCCCTCGCACAGACCCACTCACATTGGGGCTGCGGGATCACCTATTGGAGCAAGGGCTCAACATAAAGCCTTACGTCACCCTTGACCAAAATCAGCTTCCATCCTCAAAACTGTAAACGTCCAGCCCCTGCTCCCAGGCCAAAGCTGACAGCCCCAAAAGGCTGCCTGCCCTGAAACCTCCCTCAGCGGCCCTCGCACAGACCCACTCACATTGGGGCTGCGGGCTCGCCTAGCCGAGCAAGGGCTCAACATAGCGCCTTATGTCACCTCAACCAAAATCAGCTTCATCCTCAAAACGGTAAACGTCCAGCCCTGCTCCCAGGCCAAAGCTGCCAGCCCAAAAAAGGCCTGCCTGCCCTGAAACCTCCCTCAGCGGCCCTCGCACAGACCCACTCACATTGGGGCTGCGGGCTCGCCTATCCGAGCAAGGGCTCAACATAGAGCCTTACGTCAACCTCGACCAAAATCAGCTTCCATCCTCAAAACTGTAAACGTCCAGCCCCTGCTCCCAGGCAAAGCTGACAGCCCCAAAAGGCCTGCCTGCCCTGAAACCTCCCTCAGCGGCCCTCGCACAGACCCACTCACATTGGGGCTGCGGGCTCACCTATTGGAGCAAGGGCTCAACATATAGCCTTACGTCACCTCGTCAAAAAATCAGCTTCCATCCTCAAAACTGTAAACGTCCAGCCCCTGCTCCCAGGCCAAAGCTGACAGCCCCAAAAGGCCTGCCTGCCCTGAAACCTCCCTCAGCGGCCCTCGCACAGACCCACTCACATTGGGGCTGCGGGCTCGCCTATTGGAGCAAGGGCTCAACATAAAGCCTTATGTCACTCTTCACCAAAATCAGCTTCCATCCTCAAAACTGTAAACGTCCAGCCCCTGCTCCCAGGCCAAAGCTGACAGCCCCAAAAGGCCTGCCTGCCCTGAAACCTCCCTCAGCGGCCCTCGCACAGACCCACTCACATTGGGGCTGCGGGCTCGCCTACCGGAGCAAGGGCTCAACATAGCGCCTTATGTCACTCTCAACCAAAATCAGCATTCATCCTCAAAACTGTAAACGTCCAGCCCCTGCTCCCAGGCCAAAGCTGACAGCCCCAAAAGGCCTGTCTGCCCTGAAACCTCCCTCAGCGGCCCTCGCACAGACCCACTCACATTGGGGCTGCGGGCTCACCTACCGGAGCAAGGGCTCAACATAGCGCCTTACGTCACTCTTGACCAAAATCAGCTTCCATCCTCAAAACTGTAAACGTCCACCCCTGCTCCCAGGCCAAAGCTGACAGCCCCAAAAGGCCTGCCTGCCTGAAACCTCCCTCAGCGGCCCTCGCACAGACCCACTCACATTGGGGCTGCGGGCT